>NC_134398.1:35249675-35557336 GCF_050003625.1 Haematobia irritans
GTTTCGGAGACGGTTCACCGGTCGCTGTCCGACTGTCGATTGGACTCAGGAGTATAGTGATGGAGCCATGTTTCATTCATTGTCACATATCGACGGAAAAACTCGGGTGTATTACGAGTTAACAGCTGCCAACGCCGCTCAGAATCATCAACACGTTGTTGTTTTTGGTCAAATGTGAGCTCGCGCGTCACCCATTTTGCACAGAGCTTCCGCATATCCAAATATTGATGAATGATACGACCAACACGTTCCTTTGATATCTTTAAGGCCTCTGCTATCTCGATCAACTTAATTTTACGGTCATTCAAAATCATTTTGTGGATTTTTTTGATGTTTTCGTCGATAACCACCTCTTTCGGGCGTCCACTGCGTTCACCGTCCTCCGTGCTCATTTCACCACGCTTGAATTCTGAATACTTATCAATTATTGTTGATTTCCCTGGGGCAGAGTCCGGAAACTCATTATCAAGCCAAGTTTTTGTTTCCACGGTATTTTTCCCCTTCAGAAAACAGTATTTTATCAAAACACGAAATTCCTTTTTTTCCATTTTTTCACAATAACAAAAGATGCTTCACAAAAGACGCTCTATCTCACAAACTAATTGACCTACAGACGTCAAATTTTGACACGAATCATTTGAAGGGTGGTACTACATAAAAATAATATGCATTTCATACTAGCAACGCCATCTATGTGTCAGACCGGGGACTTATCAGCCAACCTGTTATGTTTGTTTATTTGTTTGATTGTTTGTTTGTTTGTATGTTCCAAGTTGGCTCCGAAACGGCTGAACCGATTTACTTGAAACTTTCAGAGATCGTAGGGCGCGTTCATGTGGTGAAAATAGGGTACCTCATTTTTTGACACCTGGTCGCGGAGGGGGACCTCCACTTTGTCGAACATTTTGAAAATTGGACCAAAGTCCAATCGATTGGCTTGAAATTTTCATTGAAGGTTTGGGTTGGCATCTAGACAAAGATCCGTTACTTTATATTTCGATATTTGGTGGTGGAGGGGGACCTCCCCTTTGTTCGACTTTTTTTTTTTTAAGTACAGTGAAAAAACTAAAATTCTCTAAATTATCTGAGATTTACAGAGAATATGCGGTGAGGTTATGGAATTAATATGGGGTACCTGATGACTTCATATGTGGATGGGGAGGGGGACCTCCCCCTTGCCCTACTTTTTGAAACTTGGAATAAAATTATGCGATTTCCTCCAAATTTTCATTGACATCTAGACAAAAATCAGCTACATTATTTTTCGATATTTGGTCGGGGAGGGGGACCACCCCTTTGCCCGATTCTTTTTTTTCTAAAGTACAGCGAAAACAAAACTGAACTCCCCCGACTGAAATTTTACGGAAAAAATGGGTGAGGTTATGAAATTTATATCAGGTTCCTGATTTTTTAATAAAAATAAAAGGGCATAGGGAGACATCCGCTTCTCTTAAGTACATACAGAGAAACAATTTAACTTTACCGAGTTACTTGAAATTTACAGAGGACTGGGGAGAGATTACGATATTAATAGTTGATACCTGATTTTGTGATATTTGGACGGAAGAGAGGCCTCCCCTTTAGGCTTATAATTTGCTTGACATTTTCTGGGCCGTTTACACAAGATCCCAGCAAAAAAATTTGGAAGTTCTTCCAAAGGCACAACTTTAAAAGCACTTCCCGAAGATGCACTCCCAACGATGTTCTTTATTTTAACTACCCACGAAGTTCTTTTAATTCAATTTTTTATAACTTGGTTTTTTCATATTTTTAATGGTAATTTTAATTTTTTTTTGTTTCAAATAGGTTAAAAACAGAGTAAGAATTCATAAAATGGTTCGAATCATTTAAATTTTTTCGAAAAAATGCTAAATCCAATTTGAAAAAATTGTGACTTTTTAAAAATATTTGGGGTCAAACGTTTCCAACAAGCGCTAAACAAGCCAATTAAAAATTATAAAAAATTATAGAAATTATTTATTTGACAAAATATCACAGAATTTTTTAATTTACATCCAAAACATTGAACTCAGATCACACCTAAAAAAGTGATGCAAATTCAGTGCATTGGCTGTTGAAATGGAGGACTTCCGTCCTATGACAAGCCCATGTTAAATTCATCGCTTCTGCGTCAATTTTGCACCACTTTCGGATCCAAAAAGAACATTTTCATTAATTTTTTGGCGACGCTTTTTTTGCTGGGATACGCTACATCACTTTTCGATTTTTGGTCGGGGAGAAGGTTCTCCTCTAAAACTGCAAAAAAAACAAAAATTCTTAAGTTTTCTTGAAATTTACAAAGACAGTGCGGGAAGGTTATGAACGAAGAGGCAACCTTCCTTGCCCCATATTTGAAGGAAAGAATTTTCAAGAATTTTCAGGAAAGTTAGGGGTGCTATTCACTACGGTGTTTATCGATATTGTATGGGGGAAAGTGACGTCCCTTTAAAACAATAGAGCAAAATTTAAACATCTCCGATCTACTTGAAATTTACAGGGAACGTGGGAGGAGGTGATTAAATTTATACATGATTTTTAAATTAGTATATGATTTTTCGATATCTGGGGTTGGGGAAGGTGCAAATTGAAAATTGAATTTGTCGATTTACTTCGATAGAATTTATAGGGATCATTGAGTAGTTGTGAAATTAATATAGGGTACGTGATAGTCCGATATCAGGTCGGAGTTGAGCGAAGGTGGGGAGAGGGTTCCCTTTTGTCCGTTTTTATACCCTCCACCATAGGATGGGGGTATATTAACTTTGTCATTCCGTTTGTAACACATCGAAATATTACTCTAAGACCCCATAAAGTATATATATATATATATATATTCTGGGTCGTGGTGAAATTCTGTGTCGATTTGAGCGTGTCCGTCCGTCCATCCGTCTGTTGAAATCACGCTAACTTCCGAACGAAATAAACTATCGACTTTAAACTTGGCACAAGTAGTTGTTATTGATGTAGGTCGGAAGGCATTGAAAATGGGCCATATCGGTCCACTTTTACGTATAGCCCCCATATAAACGGACCCCCAAATTTGGCTTGCGAATCCTCTAAGAGAAGCAAATTTCATCCGATCCGACAGAAATTTGGTACATGGTGTCAGCATATGATCTCTAACAACCATGCAATATTTGGTCCACATCGGTCCATAATTATATATAGCCCCCATATAAACCGATCCCCAGATTTGGCTTACGGAGGCGCAAAGAGAGACAAATTTCATCCGATCCGGCTGAAATTTGGTGTATGATGTTGGCATATGGTCTGTAACAACCATGTAAAAATTGGTCCACTTCGGTTCATAATTATATATAGCCCCCACATAAACCGATACCCAGATTTTGCTTGCGGAGCCTCTAAGAGAAGCACATTTCATCCGATCCGGTTGAAATTTGGAACATGGTGTAAGAAAATGGTCCATTTCCATCTATAACTATATATAGCCCCCATATAAACCGTTCTCCAGACTTGACCCCGCTAACAACCATACCAAAATTGGTCCATATCGGTCTAACATATAGTTATATATAGCCGATCCCCAATCACACAAAAATTGGTCCATATCGGTTCATAATCATGGTTGCCACTCGAGCCAAAAATAATCTACCAAAATTTTATTTCTATAGAAAATTTTGTCAAAATTTTATTTCTATAGAAAATTTTGTTAAAATTTTATTTCTATAGAAAATTTTGTCAAACTGAATTATATACGGACTTTTTTTATTTAATATATACCAGGTATGGACTTACTTATAATTTAGAAGGCGGTCTTAGGAGGTTTTAAGATACCTTGCCATCGGCAAGCGTTACCGCAACGCAAGTAATTCGATTGTGGATGACAGTCTTTTTCTACGCAATCCATGGTAGAGGGGACATAAGCTTCGGCCTGGCCGAACTTACGGCAGTATATACTTCTTTCACACTATCTTAGCCCATGAACAATTAAAGAGTCAACTTGCTAACGCATTGTTTAGGACAAGGCAACCATCTCTAATCTCTTTGGTATTAACGATCACAATTTATTCCGAAATATATTATGCCATGACAAAAAGAGGACGTTAGATAACCTCAGGGCATTCATCCAACCCACATAGCTCAAGGCTCACACAAAGTTTTCCCATTAAACGGGGCCATTTTCTTTTTGGCGATATTTATGTAGACATCCTGGCAAGCATCTCGTATCCCAACATCATCCAACAACAACATTCATTCCTTCATTACCTCAATCTATCCAATAGAACAGCACTTGTCATTTAGGTTTCTCAAGCTACTTGATGGGTTCTAGAATTTATCTTTTAATGAAATCTTTCATGGTGTCAAATATTCGCCAAAGCACCACCACCAGCACCATCATCTTCATCCGCATCAGCAGCATGCGAAAAAGGTCTTTAACTGACCCCATATGCTGCAGCCAACAAAATGAAGAACAAAAATGAAAAACAATTTGCGTGTTCAATCAATTGCTGGCGAGACATACAAAAAAAAAACAAGCCCAGATAAACAGACCAAAAAAAAAAATCGAAACGAAAATGTTTCGTAGCCTCCGTTCTACGTATAAGGCACCTCGGGAGCAATGAGGAAAACCAATGCCACCATGAGCATAGATTAATGTAAGTTAACTCAACTTTAACACAAACCTGAATTTTTGTTATTAACTTCGATACTCACTTCTTCGATTCTTAAGACATTGGCTATCTCCAGCGATTTGAAATTGCCACCATCACTTCCAGCACTTCCATGTTGTTGCATGTTGTTGTCTTCGTGCTCATAAAGCAGTCACTGGCCGTCAGTCAGTCAAGCAGCTCTTGAGGCAATTCTAAATCCCAGGGAGAACAAAATTTCCCTGAGATGTGTGATCACAAATGCAATGGGCTTTTCTCATAAACGGAGAGAACAATGGGATGAAGATGGTAAAATGGAGCCAACATTTATGGAAACATTTCGGAAAGAAGTTTTCAAGTTTCGTCGGATATACGCTTCTCAGACCGCTATAAATATTTACCCTTTTACAATCCCACTGTGCCATATCGCCTTATGCCTCTAAAATTGAGGAGGCGGATTGCAAATGGACATGAGAAGCAGCAGTAGTAGAAGAGGAACAGCAAACAAATAAATAAAACACTGATGGGCCTATAACATAAGCACGGCATGGCAGCAATTGCTCATCTGTCAACTTAGTAGTACATATGCAAGAATCCCTGTAGTCTTTGGTAGCATTGCACTCCACATCATCTCGTCTCCACTGATGACCTATACAATGGGGGATTGGCAGAAGATTTTTTTTTTGATTGCATGCCTCCATACATGTGGAGTTCTTCATTATACGCATGCCGCTCCCACTGGCCAACCACAATAAGTATTCGCATTGGAAATGAATTGTGCTTCCCTGGCATATTCACTTATAAGTCCCCAGGCACATCAGTAACACCAATAGTGATCGCTTGCAGTGTACTTGAAATTTACTTCACAATTCACAAACTGTCGATCCTATTCGATCGTTCTTATTAAAACTGTCAGTCAATTGAATTTGATCCCAGCAAGTTCCATGCCATACCAATAGAATACAATTTTGAATTTGAGTAATTGTAATGATGAGGTAAGGAGAGAATGTTAATTATGGAGGCCAAAGATGTTGCATAGAATCATTTCATCATCATTTTCTATAGAAATAAAATTTTGACAAATTTTTCTATAGAAATAAAATTTTGACAAATTTTTCTATAGAAATAAAATTTTGACAAAATTTCCTATAGAAATAAAATTTTGACAAAATTTCCTATATAAATAAAATTTTGAAAAAAATTTTCTATATAAATAAACTTTTGAAAAAATTTTCTATATAAATAAAATTTTGACTAATTTTTCTATAGAAATAAAATTTTGACGAAATTTTCCATACAAATAAAGTTTTAAAAAAAAATCTCTACAAATAAAATTTTGAAAAAATTTTCTATATAAATAAAATTTTGAAAAAAAATTCTGTATAATTAAAATTTTGAAAAAATTTTCTATATAAATAAAATTTTGAAAAAATTTTCTATATAAATAAAATTTTGAAAAAATTTTCTATATAAATAAAATTTTGACAAAATTTTCTATATAAATAAAATGTTGACAAAGTATCTATATAAATAAAATTTTGACAAAATTTTCTATAGCAAAAAAATTTGAACAAAATTTTCTATAGAAATAAAATTTTGACAAAATTTTCTAAACAAATAAAATTTTGACAAAATTTTCTATAAAAATAAAATTTTGACAAAACTTTCTATAGAAATAAAATTTTGACAAAATTTATATAAATAAAATTTTGAAAAAATTTTCTATATAAATACAATTTTGACAAACTTTTCTAAAGAAATAAAATTTTGACAGAATTTTCAATAGAAATTAAATTTTGACAAAATTTTTTATAGAAATAAAATTTTGACAAATTTTTCTATAGAAAAAAAAAAGTTGACAACATTTTCTATAGAAATAAAATTTTGATAAAATTTTCTAAAGAAATAAAATATTGACAAAATTTTCTATAGAAATAAAATTTTGACAAAACTTTCTATAGAAATAAAATTTTGACAAAATTTTCTAAAGAAATAAAATTTTGACAGAATTTTTAATAGAAATTAAATTTTGAAAAAATTTTTTATAGAAATAAAATTTTGACAAATTTTTCTATAGAAAAAAAAAATGAAAAAAAATTTCTATAGAAATAAAATTTTGACAAAATTTTCTATAGAAATAAAATTTTGACAAATTTTTCTATAGAAAAAAATTTGACAAATTTTTCTATAGAAATAAAATTTTGACAAAATTTTTTATAGAAATAAAATTTCGACAAATTTTTCTATAGAAAAAAAAGAAAAAAAAATTTCTATAGAAATAAAATTTTGACAAAATTTTCTAAAGAAATAAAATTTTGACAAAATTTTCTAAAGAAATAAAATTTTGACAAAACTTTCTATAGAAATAAAATTTTGACAAAACTTTCTATAGAAATAAAATTTTGACAAAATTTATATAAATAAAATTTTGAAAAAATTTTCTAAAGAAATAAAATTTTGACAAAAATTGCTAAAGAAATAAAATTTTGACAAAATTTTCTATAGAAATAAAATTTTTAAAAATTTTTCTATAGAAAAAAAAATTTGACAAAATTTTCTATAGAAATAACATTTTGACAAAATTTTCTATAGAAATAACATTTTGACAAAATGTTCTATAGAAACAAAATTTGACCAAATTGTCTGTAGAAATAAAATTTTGACAAAATTTTCGACAGAAATAATACCTTGACAAAATTTTTTATAGAAATTCAAATTTGAAAAGACTTCTATAGAAAAAATTTTTTTTTTGTTTTTGATTCCAGCTTAAAACCATACATTAACTAAACTACAAGTGTAGCTTAATCAAGAGAGGAAAGCTACACTTGTAGTTTAGTCAATGGATGGTTTTTAGCTGAAATCAAACACAACAACATAATTGAAGAATAAACCAACAATAACAAAACAAAAAGAAAAAGAAAAAAATGACAAACTTTGACAATTTTTCTATGGAAATAAAATTTTGACAAAATTTTCTGTGGAAAAAATTATAAAACTAATTTCTATAGTTACACAATGTTGGCAAAATTTTCTAAAGAAAAAAATGACGAAATGGTCTATAGAAATAAAAAATTTGACAAAATTTTCGACAAAAATAATATCTTGACAAAATTTTCTATAAAAATAAAATTTTGACAAAATTTTCTTTGGAAATAAAATGTTTACAAAATTTTCTATCGAAATAAAATTTTGACAAAATTTTCTCAGGAAATAAAATTTTGATCAAAATTTCTATAAAAGCAAATTAATAAAATAAAATTTTGACAACATTTTTTAAAGAAATAAAATTTTGACAAAAATTTCGTATAGTTATAAAATGTTAACACAATTTTCAATAGAAATAAAATTTTGACAAAATTTTCTATAGAAATAAAATTTTAACAAAAATTTACTTAAGAAGTAAAATTCTGTCAAAATTTTCTATAGAAATAAAATTTTGACAAAATTTTCTATACAAATAAAATTTTGAAAAACAAAAATTACAAAATTTTCTAAGAAATAAAATTTTGACAAAATTTTCTATAGAAATAAAATATTGTCAAAATTTATTAATAACAATAAAATTTTGACCAAATTTTTATAGAAACAAAATTTTGAAAAAACTTTCAATAGAAATAAAATTTTGACAAAATTTTCTATAGAAATAAAATTTTAATAAAATTTTCTTAAGTAAAATTCTGTAAAAATTTTCTAGAAATAGACTTTTGACAAAATTTTCTATAGAAGTAAAATTTTGACAAAATTTTCTATAGAAATAAAATTTTGACAAAATTGTCTATGGAAATAAAATTTGGCAAAATTTTCTATAGAAATAAAATTTTGTCAAAATTTATTAATAACAATAACATTTTGACAAAATTTTTATAGAAACAAAATTTTGAAAAAAACTTTCTATAGAAATAAAATTTTGACAAAATTTTCTATAGAAATATAATTTTACAAAATTTTCTATAGAAATAAAATTTTGGCAAAATTTTCTATAGAAACGAAATTTTGACAAACTTTTTCTATGGAATTAAAATCTTGACAAAATTTTCTGTAAAAAAAAACTATAGCTGCACAATATCGACAAAATTTTCTATAAAAAAATGACAAAATTGTCTAAGAAATAAAAATTTGACAAAATTTTCGACAGATATAATATCTTGAGAAAATTTTCTGTAAAAATATAATTTTAACAAAGTTTTCTTTGGAAATAAAATTTTGTCAAAATTTTCTATATTAATAGAATTTTGACAAACTTCTTCTATGAAAATAAAATTTTGACAAAATTTTCTGTAAAAAAAAATCTATGGTTGCACAATGTCGACAAAATTTTCTATAAAAAAATTACAAAATTATCTAGAAAATACAAATTTGACAAAATTTTCGACAGAAATAATATCTTGAGAAAATTTTCTGTAAAAAATACAATTTTGACAAAGTTTTCTATGAAAATAAAATTTTGTCAAAATTTTCTATAGAAATAAAATTTAATCAAAATTTTCTATAGAAATAAAATTTTGTCAAAATTTTCTATATTAATAGAATTTTGACAAAATTTTCTATAGTAATAGAAATTTGACAAAATTCTCTATAGAAATAAAATTTTGATAAGATTTTATATAGAAAAAAAAATGTTGATAAAACTTTGATATAGAAAAAAATTGACAAAAATTGCTATAGAAGTAAAATTTTAACAAAATTTTCTATAGAAATGAAATTTTGACAAAATTTTCTATAGAAATAGCGTTAATTTTTTGTAACACTTATTTCTTTTTCATAAAAAAATTCCTAACTTTTCTCTGAGTGTTTGCTCTCATGATTACGATGAGATATCCATGTTTTTCAATTTATGTAGCTTCGTGTTGGTCTTGTTTTGTTGTTGTTGTTGTTGTTGATTCTCTCTATCGATGGTTAATGTTGCTGCTACCTGTGGATCCATAAGTCATAAATTAGCATTTGAGTAAATTGCTTAAATTCGTTATTGGGAATTATTGGGATCCAATGAGATGATATTAAATGGATTGTTACTCACATGCGCGTTGGACGAATCGTATTGATAATGACGACAATGAGATGAGATGCTGCATCGTAAGGCCATAACAGCCATGGCAACAAGACATCAGGCATATGGAGATTTTTCACAGCTCTCTTATAGCTCAGTTTGATGTTGCAATGAAACTGCGTGATATGCTTCATACATTCTCATCATCATGGTCATCATCATTATTAACGCTGGCAGGAGCTGCTGCGGCGACTGCATGTTAAAAAATTCTTGTTTTCCGTTTCTTTCAACGACTCTCATGGTAATCTGAAGACTTGATCATCAGAAGTGGCAGCAACAACACCATTACACATAGTCTTCATCGTCATCATCATCATCATCTCATAGTCATCGCCATTGCCTTCACTACCACCATTATCAGACGGTGGCGACGATGGTGGTGGCAGCGGTTATATGGCAGACACATCAACATCTTGGCGGGTTTCTTATTGGTATTTGATGATACTTTTGTGGCTCTTGGTTATTTTTCCTGATTATTTTATAGATGAAGAGTGCCTTGCTTTTTTGCTGGCTTTACCTCTCAAGCTCTCTTTCGCTCACACTCTCTTGCTGGGCCACGATGTTGTTCAATTAATCGCCATTGATTGATTTATGAAGGTATGCATGTGGTATTTTTGTATAAATGTTCTCTTAATGATATATGGATAAGGCAATGGATTTCCTTCTCCATTCGAGAATGAAGAGGAACAATAATCTTTCTAAATATTTTCTTGGCCACTTTGGACTCCATGGATTCCATTTGTGTGAAAGTATGTATGTGTGTGCATGTGTGTGCTTGAGTGATAGGCTTTTATTTATGGAATATTTGATAAAGGAATTTATACGAAGGCATATATTAAATATCCTATAATGTGTTCATCATCTGCATTCTAATCGGCGATTACAACAATCATAGCTAGAAAAGTTGTAGTCATTATAGGCAAAATGGAGATAATGTTGTTGAGCAGCGTAATAGTCTTGCAAATCATCACCTAAGAATGAACTTAAATATTACAGAGTAACAAATGATTTTTTTGGTTCGTTGATTGCGAAGCATTGGTGTAGATAAAAATTTTCAGCCAGAAAAATATTATTCAGCCAGACTGAATTAAACTTTTCCTATGGGACACATCATTAAGACAGGTCGAATAAAAGTTTTCCTATGGAAAAGATCATTTAGACAGGTTGAGTTAAAGTTTTTCCGCTGAAAACGTTTCGCTATGGAAGTTTTCCATAGGAAAACTTAGATTTAAGATTTCCTATGGAAAACATTATTTATCCATGCTGAATTTAAGGTTTTATATGGGAGCCACCGTGGTGCAATGGTTAGCATGCTCGCCTTGCATACACAAGGTCGTGCGTTCGATTCTTGCTTTGACCGAACACCAAAAAAGTTTTTCACCGGTGGATTATCCCTCCTCAGTAATGCTGGTGACATTTCTGAGGGTTTCAAAGCTTCTCTAATTGGCTTCACTGCAACGTGGAACGCCGTTTGGACTCGGTTATAAAAAGGAGGTTCCTTGTCATTGAGCTTAACATGGAATCGGTCAGCACTCATTGATAAGAGAGAAGTTAACCAATGTGGTATCACAATGGACTGAATAGTCTAAGTGAGTCTGATACATCGGGCTGCCACCTAACCTTAACTAACCTAAGGTTTTCTATTGAAAACAGTATTCAGCCAGGCTGGGTGAATTAAAGTTTTACTATACAAAACATTATTCAGCCTGGCTGAAGTAAATTTCTGTGGAAAATATTATTCAGCCAGGCTAACTTAAAGGTTTCCTATGGAAAACATTATTCACCCATGCTAAAGTAAAGTTTTCATAAGGAAAATATTATTCAGCAAGGCTGAATTAAAGTTTTCCTATTGAAAACATTATTCAGCCAAGCTGAATTAAAGTTTTTCTATGGAAAGCCTTATTCAACAAAACTGAATTATAGATTTGTAAGGAAAATATTATTCAGCCAAGCTAAATGAAAGATTTCTCTTCGAATACATTACACTGCACACGTGAATTAAAGTTTTCCTATTAAAAAATATTATTCAGCCAGGCTAACTTAAATGTTTCCTATGGAAAACATTATTGACCCATTTAGAAGTAAAGTTTTCCTATGAAAAATACAATTCAGCCAGGCTGAATTTAAATTTTCCTATTGAAAACATTATTCAGCCAAGCTGAATTAAAGTTTCCTATGGAAAACCATATTCAACCAAGATGAATTAAAGTTTTTGTAAGGAAAGCATTATTCAGCCAAGCTAAATTAAAGATTTCTCATGGAATACATTACACAGCAAAACTGAATTAAAGTTTTCCTATGAGAAAATATTATTCAGCCAAGCTAACTTAAAGGTTTCCTATGGAAAACATTATTCCCCATGCAGAAGTAAAATTTTCCTAAAGAAAATATTATTCAGCAAGGCTGAATTTAAATTTTCCTATTGAAAACATTATTCAGCCAAGCTGAATTAAAGTTTACCTATGGAAAACCATATTCAACCAAGATGAATTAAAGTTTTTGTAAGGAAAACATTATTCAGCCAAGCTAAATGAAAGATTTCTCATGGAATATATTACACTGCAAAACTGAATTAAAGTTTTCCTATGAGAAAATATTATTCAGCCAGGCTAACTTAAAGGTTTCCTATGGAAAACATTATTCACCCATGCAGAAGTAAAATTTTCCTAAAGAAAATATTATTCAGCAAAACTGAATTTAAATTTTCCTATTGAAAACCATACTCAACAAAGATGAATTAAAGTTTTTGTAAGGAAAACATTATTCAACCAAGATTAATTAAAGTTTTTGTAAGGAAAACATTATTCAGCCAAGCTAAATGAAAGATTTCTCAAAGATTTTTACACTGCACAAGTGAATTAAAGTTTTCCTATGAATAAATATTATTCAGCCAGGCTGAATTAAAGTTTTCCTATGGGAAACATTATTCAACCAATCTGCATTGAAGTTTTCCTATGCAAACATTATTCAGCCAGGCTGAATCAAAGTTTTCTCATGAAATACATTACTCTGAAAGGCTGAATAAAAATTTTCCTTTCAAAAATATTATTCAACCACGTTGAATTAAAGTTTTCATATGGAATACATTACTCTGAAAGGCTGAATAAAAGCTTTCTTACCAAAAATATTATTCAACCTGGCTGAATTAAAGTTTCCCTATGAAAAATAGTATTTATCTAAACTGAATTAAAGTTTTACTAAGGAAAAAATTATGTAGCCATGCAGAATTAGGAAAAATATTAATCTGCCAGGCTGAATTAATGTTTTTTCAGGAGAAACATTATTTACCCAATGTGAATAAAAGTTTTGCTTTGGAAAATATTATTCAGCCATTCATATTGAATTAAAATTTAAAAGAAAATATTAAATATTTTTTATAAAAATTATTTAGCCAATCTGAATTAAGGCTTTCCAGTGGAAAACATTACAGAGATAGACTGAGTTAAAGTTGTTCTATAGAAAACATTATTCAACCAGGCTGAATTAAACATGAATTTAATTCCGCAATGTTCCATAAGAAAATAAAGTTCATCCAGGCCGAATAAAAGTTTTGTTGTGAAAAAATATTATTCAGTCAGGCTGAATTAAAGTTTTATTATGGAAAACATTAAAAATTTCATATGGAAGATATTATACAATCATGCTGAATTAAAGTTTTGCTTAGGAATACATCATTCATGCAGATGGAACTAAAGTTTTCCTGTGGAAAAACTATTTAGCAAGGCTGAATTAAAGTTTTTTCTATGCCAAACATTATTCAGCCAAGCTGAATTAAAGTTATTCTATTGGACACATTATTCAGCCGAGCTGAATTAAAGTTTTTCTATGGAAAACATTTTTCAGCCATGCTGAATTAAAGCTTTCCTCTGGAACACATCATTCGTGCAGATGGAACCAAAGTTTTCCTATGGAAAAATTATTCAGAAAGGCTGAATTAAAGTGTCCGCGCAAAACATTACTCATTCAGTATGAATTAAAGTTTTTTCTATGGGAAAATATTATTCATCCAAGCTGAATTAGAGTTTTTCTATGCAAAACATTATTCAGCCAGGCTGAATTAAAGGTTTTTTTTATCGAAATCTTTATTGAGCCATGCTGAATTAAAGTTTTCCTTTGGAACACATCATTCGTGCAGACGGAAATAAAGTTTTCCTGTGGTCAAAGTCATTCAGCAAGGATGAATTAAAGGTTTTTTAAGGTAAAAGGTGAATTAAAGGTTTTTTTAATGCAAAACATTATTCATCCAGTATGAAAGTGTTTTCTATGGGAAAACCTTATTCAGCCAAGCGGAACTAAAGTTTTTCTATGCAAAACATTATTCAGCCAGGCTGAATTAAAAGTTTTTTTATGGAAAACATTATTCAGCCATGCTGAATTAACGATTTCCTTTGAAACACATCATTCATGCAGACGGGAATAATGTTTTCCTGTGGAAAAATTATTCAGTAAGGCTGAATTAAAGTTTTTTTCTATGGGAAACTTTATTCAGCCAAGCGGAACTAAGTTTTTCTATGCAAAACATTATTCAGCAAGGCAAACATTACTTACCAAAGCTGAATTAAAGTTTTTCTATTAAAACCATTACTCGGTCATGCTGAATTAATGTGGCTCGCTGAATAGCGATTTTCATAGGAACACTTTCCTATGGAAAACATTATTTATCCAGGCTGAATTAAAGTTTTTCTATGGAAAGCTATCAAGGCTTAATTATAGTTGCTCGCTGAATAGTGTTTTCCATAGGAAAATTTTAATTCAGCATGTTTTCGATTCTGACTGGCTGAAAAATGTTTGCAATATGGAGACCTTAATTTAGTGTGGCAATTAGATTTTGTCCATTCCAGAATTGAGTTTGTAATTGCACAACAAACAAATTCTATTTTTATAAAATATAAAAAAAAAATCTTTCTTTGGATGAGACTACAAATTCATTTTGGCTGAATAATGTTTTCCATAGGGAAAATTTTTCTTTTCACTGTTAAGATGTAAATATCTTTATGGCATTTATTCTTTTCACATGAACACTCGCACATTTTTACGCACCATGTTAAAAGTGCATTGTCGTTTAGTTGGTCAGCAACGGTGACTTCTACTGCTGCATTGTATTGACACTTCCTTCTTTACCTTTTGTGCAACAGGGGCATTGTTGCAGCTGCCAATGCCGCACCGGCTGTGATGGTGGTGTTGATGCTGGTGTTTTCATTTAAACATAGTTCATGTCATATAAACTGGACGGTGGATGTTATCATTGAACGTCGTACCGTTGTTTTCTACCTCATGGACTTTTTTTGAACATTTGTTGTAGCTGAATCTGTAGTTGTTGTCAACGCTGTTCCCGTGAAACGATATTATTGTTGTTGAGGTAAATAATAAATGTGTAATGTCAAAAATTCATTTCTGTTGATTATATGGATTTGGATAAGGCACAATGCGTTCGCAAAGGCACAATGCCTGCGACAATTGTTTGAACCCTTTCATATGCATCTGTTCCATTGAAGGTTTGTTTATTTGAATGTGTGTGAAATATTTCTGTAATCCTTTTAAACTTTCCCCTTTATTTAATATGTTGGTTTCATAGCTATTATTGTCAAGGATTTCTTTTGGTTCATACGTAAGTCAATCGATTAAGGCTTCTTCAAGGATAGCTCTAAGTGTTTTGTCAATTTAAAAGTAAATTGTGATCACGGTTTACTCGCGGAAAAACTAATCTACAAAAATTTGGAGAAAATTTTACCAAAAACCCTACCAAACAAACAAATCTTTAAAAAAAATATTTCTATAGAAAATTTTGTCAAAATTGTATTTCTATAGATGTTGAAGTGCCTTCAACAGCTTTTTTTCTTTAATGAAGTTGCAATTGAATATCGAACAAAATTACTCAATAGAATTAAAATTGAACTTGCGTATGTTAAGAATAGTCTTATGTATATGGATTTATAACTAAAAATCAACTGGATTTATTTGTTCTTAATTACATTAAGATTCATAATTTATTTCATGATTCATGGCAACCCTATATCCAATTGGCCTACTCATGAAATTAAAGCTTTCGCTCAATTTGATAAAGGGCCACCATTTTAATATAACTTCCACTGAAATGTTAGCTGAATTGCATTTATTCGAGCTCTTAATGTTTGGCTTGTGCTTCACTTATGCAGCTACAACACAAGCGGTAAGACTGTAAGCAGATCACCTAATAAAATGAAAATCATATTTAAACTGAAATTCTTTTGCCTTTTCTTTGCTCTTTGCCTTGGAACCATATTTGCAAGCATATTTACAGTCCACTTTCGTAGATCATCCAAAATTATACAATAGAAAATTTTGTCCAAATTTTATTTCTATAGAAAATTTCGTCCAACTTTTATTTCTACAGAAAATTTTATCAATATTTGTTTCTATAGAAAATTTTGTAAAAATTTTAATTCTATAGAAAATTTTGTCAAGATATTATTTCTATAGAAAATTTTGTCAAAATTTTATTTCCTTAGAAAATTTAAAAAAAAAAAATTATTTCTTTAGAAAATTTAGTCAACATTCTATTTCTATAGAAAGATTTGTCAAACTTTTATTTCTATAGAAATTTTAATCAACATTTTAATTCTACCTTGAAAACAAGCTAGTTTTCAACTTGAAAACTGAACATAGTACTCAGCTATAGAAATAAAATTTGGTCAAAGTTTTATTTCTATTGTTTATTTATTACTATAGAAAATTTTGTCAACATTTTATTGCTATTCGTTTTGTTTGTTATTGTTGGCTTCTCTTCAATCGTTATTGTTGTTTTTGATCTCAGCTTAAAGCCATGCATTGACTAAACTACAAGTGTAGCTTAACCAACAGAGGAAAAGTATGCTTGTCAAATTTATTTGGGCAAAGCCCTATAGACTGCAAGATGGTTGGATGTACAGCTGTTTCGGAATTACCACATTCCTCATCAACATCCTCTACTTGCAGCAAAACTATCAACCAATTATCAGAATAAATTCGGGTAATTCACTCAACCCAAAGTGAATTACATTTGAACCTCCCGAAGAAGGGTTTGATAGTCGGCTACTGCCTAAACAAATTTGCCAGCATATCTCTTTTCCTTTTTATTTTATTGCTATGGAAAATTTTGTCAAAATTTTATTTCTATAGAAAATTTTCTCAAAGTTTTATTTTTATGGTTTTATTTTGTCAAAGTTTTATTTCTATGGAAAATTTTGTCAAATATTTATTTCTATAGAAAAAATTGTCAAAATTTTATTTCTATAGAAAAATTTGTGCAATTTTTATTTCTGCATTTTCTATACTACTTCTATTTATATAGAAATAAAATTTGGACAAATTTTTCTGTAGTAATAAAATTTTGACTAAATTTCCTATAGAAATAAAATTTTGACAAAATTTTCCATAGCAATAAAATGTTGACAAAATTTTCTATAGTAATAAATAAACAATAGAAATAAAACTTTGACCAAATTTTATTTCTATAGCTGAGAACTATGTTCAGTTTTCAAGTTGAAAACTAGCTTGTTTTCACGGTTACTTTTTTTAATTAATTAATTTAGAAATATAAAATTATTTTCAATCAATTCCTTGTATCTTTTCCATCCATTATTTGGTAAGACTTGAGCAAAATATAAACGTCTTCACAAATATATTTGTACTTTTAATTTAGTGTTTTGGTGAAAAACCCGAACATAGTATTCACCTTATTGTAATAAAATTTTGAGAAAATTTTCTATAGAAATACAATTTTGAGAAACTTTTCTGTAGAAATAAAATTTTCATTTTATTGTTATTTTATTTCTACAGAAAAAATTCTCAAAATTAAAATTTTCTCAAAATTTTGTCAAAGTTTTATTTCTATGGATAATTTAGTCAATATTTTATTTCTAAAGAAAAATGTGTCCAAATTTTATTTCTATATAAAATTTGGCAACATTTTCTTTCTATTGAAAATTTTGTCAAAAGTTTATTTCTATAGAATATGTTGTCAAAATTGTATTTCTATAGATAATATGGTCGCTATTTTATTTCTATAAGAAATTTTTCAAAATTTTATTTCTTAAAAAATATTTTGGGCAAATTTTATTTATTTTATTTCTTTAGAAAATTTTTTCAATATTTATTTCTATAGAAAAGTTTGTCCAATTTTTATTTCATTGGACAAGTTTTTAAAGAAATTATTTCTAAAGAAAATTTTGTCAACGTTTTATTTCTAGAGAAAATTTTGTTAAAATGTTATTTCTATAAGAAATTTTGTAAATAATTTATTTCTGTAGGAAATTTTGTCAAAATTTTATTTCTATAGAAAATTTTGTCCAAATTTTATTTCTATAGACAAGTTTTGTGAAAATTTTATTTCTAGAGAAACTTTTGTCAAAACTTTATTTTGGTAAGAAATTTTGTCAAAATTTTATTTCTGTAGGAAATTTTGTAAAAATTTTATTTCTATAGAAAATTTTGTCCAAATTTTATTTCTAAAGAAAATTTTCTCAAAATTTTATTTCTATAGAAAACTTTCCCAAAATTTTATTTTTATAGAAAATTTTGTCAAAATTTTATTTCTAAAGAAAATTTTGTCAAAATTTTATTTCTATAGAAAATTTTGTCAAAATTTAATTTCTAAAGAAAATTTTGTAAAAATTTTATTTCTATAGACAAGTTTTTAAAAAATTTATTTTTATAAAAAGTTTTGTCAACAATTATTTCTGTGGAAAATTTTGTCAAAATTTAATTTCTATAGGAAATTTAGTCAATATTTTATTTCTATGGAAAATTTTATTTCTATAGGAAATTTAGTCAACATTTTTTTTTCTATAGAAACATTTGTCCAAATTGTATTTCTATAGAAAATATTGTCACTATTTTATTTCCCTATGAATTTTTTCAAAATTTTATTTCTTAAGAATATTTTGGCCAAAATTTTATTTATTTTATTTCTACAGAAAATTTTGTCAGAAATTTATTTCTATAGAAAATTTCGTCAAAATTTTATTTCTATAGAAAATTTTATCAAAATTTTATTTCTATAGAAAATTTTGTCAAGATATTATTTCTATAAAGAATCTTGTCAACATTTTATTTATAGAGAAAATTTTGTCAAAATTTTATTTTTATAGAAAATTTTGTAAAATTTTAATTCTATAGAAAATTTCGTCAACATATTATTTCAAATTTTATTTCTATTGAAAATTTTGTCAAAATTTTATTTCTAAATAAAATTTTGTTTAAATTTTATTTCTATAGAAAAGTTTGTCAAAATGATATTTCTGTACAAATAACATTTTGACAAAATTTTTTTCACGCTCTATAGAAAATTTTGTCAAAATTTTATTTCTATAGACAAGTTTTTAAAAAATTTATTTTTATAGAAAGTTTTGTCAACAATTATTTCTATAGAAAATTTTGTCAAAATTTAATTTCTATAGGAAATTTAGTCAATATTTTATTTCTATGGAAAATTTTGTCAAAATTTTATTTCTATAGAAATATTTGTCCAAATTGTATTTCTATAGAAAATATTGTCACTATTTTATTTCCCTAAGAATTTTTTCAAAATTTTATTTCTTAAGAATATTTTGGCCAAATTTTATTTATTTTATTTCTATAGAAAATTTTGTCAGAAATTTATTTCTATAAAAAATTTTGTCAAAATTTTATTTCTATAGAAAATTTTATCAAAATTTTATTTCTATAGAAAATTTTGTCAAGATATTATTTCTATAGAAAATCTTGTCAAAATTTTATTTATAGAGAAAATTTTGTCAAAATTTTATTTTTATAGAAAATTTTGTAAAATTTTAATTCTATAGAAAATTTCGTCAACATATTATTTCAAAATTTTATTTCTATTGAAAATTTTGTCAAAATATTATTTCTAAATAAAATTTTGTTTAAATTTTATTTCTATAGAAAATTTTGTCAAAATGTTATTTCTATAGAAAATTTAGGCAACATTTTAGTTGTATAGAAAATTTTGTCTAAATTTTATTTCTATAAAAATTTGAATCAAAATTTTTTGACAAAATTTTGTCAAAGTTTTATTTCTATGGAAAATTTTGTCAAATATTTATTCCTATTAAATGTATTTCTATAGAAATATTTGTCAAAATTGTATTTCTTTAGAAAATTTTGTCAAAATTTTATTTCCATAGAAAAATTTGTCAAAATTTTATTTCTAAATTTTGACAAATTTTTGTTTCTATAGACAAGTTTTTAAAAAATTTATTTCTATAGAAAATTTTGTCAACATTTTATTTATATGGAAAATGTTGTCCAAATTTTATTTCTATAGAAAATTTTCTCACAATTTTTTTTTTTTTGCTATAGAAACATTTGTCCAAATTTTATTTCTATAGAAAATTTTGTCAACATTTTATTTGTTGTTTTTTACCCAAATATACAAGTATACAAAATTTATCCAAAATTTTATTTTGGTATAAACAATTTTCCAAAAATTTAATTTTGTATAAAAATATAGAGAATTTTGTTAAAATTTTATTTTTCTAGAAAATTTTTCCAAATTTTCTTTTTATAGAAAAGTTTGTCAACATTTTATTCCTATAGATAATTTTTCTAAAATTTTATTTCTATCAAAAATTTTGTCAAAATATTATTTCTATAAAACCTTTTGTCAAAATTTTATTTCCATAGAAAAATTTCCCAACACGTTATCTCTATAGAAAATTATCCCAAAATTTTATTTCTATAGAAAATTTTGTTAAAATTTTATTTCTATAAACATTTTTGTCAAAATTTTATTTCTATAGAAACGTTGTTAACGATTTATTTCTATAGAAAATTTTGGCAAAATTTTATTTCTGTAAAAAATTTTGTCAAAATGGTATTTTGTATAACAAAAAATGTTTCAACATTTTATTTAATATACAAATTTTTTAAAATTTTATTTTGTATAAAAATTATTTACAAAACTTTATTTCTATAGAACATTTTCCCAAAATTTTATTTCTATAGAAAATTTTATTAAAATTTCATTTTCCCAAAACTTTATTTCTGTCGAACATTTTACCAAAATTTCACTTTTATCAAAATTTTATTTCTACAGAAAATGTTTTCAAAATTTTATTTCTAGAGAAAATTTTGTTAAAAATTTTATTTCTTTAGAAAATTTTGTTACAATTTCTTTCTATTGAAAATTTTGTCAAAATTTTATTTCTATGGAAAATTTTGTCAAAATTTTATTTCTATAGAAAATATTAATAAAACTTTATTGCTATAGAAAATTTTGACAACATTTTTTTCTATAGAAAATTTCGTCAAAATTTGATTTCTATAGAAGATTTTGTCATATTTTATTTCTATAGAAAATTATGTTAAAAAAATTTTATTTCTATAGAATATTTTGTCAAAATTTATTTCTACTGAAAATTTTGCCAAATTTTATTTCTATAGATATTGTTGTCAAAATTTTATTCTTATAGAAAATTTTGTCAATATTTCCTTTCTATCTATACAATATTTTGTTAAGATTTTTTCTATGGAAAATTTTGTCAAAATTTTATTTCTATTGAAAATTTTATCAAAATTTTATTTCTATTGAAAATTTTATCAAAATTTTATTTCTGTAGAAAATTTTGTCAAAAATTTATTTCTACAAAGTTGTTTTTTTTTTCTATAGAAAATTTTGTCAAAATTTATATATATAGAAAATTTTGTCGAAATTTTATTTTTATAGAAATTTTATTTATTGTCCCAAATACATACATTTAAATATCACTCGATCTGGACAGAATTTGATAGACTTCTACAAAATCTGTAGACTCAAAATTTAAGTCGGCTAATGCACTAGGGTGGAACACAATGTTAGTAAAAAAATATGGGAAACATTTAAATCTGAAGCAATTTTAAGGAAACTTTGCAAAAGCTTATTTATGATTTATCGCTCGATATATATGTATTAGAAGTTTAGGAAAATTAGAGTCATTTTTACAACTTTGCGACTAAGCAGTGGCGATTTTACAAGGAAATTGTTGGTATTTTGACCATTTTTGTCGAAATCAGAAAAACATATATATGGGAGCTATATCTAAATCTGAACCGATTTCAACCAAATTTGGCACACATAGCAACAATGCTAATTCTACTCTCTGTGCAAAATTTCAACTAAATCTGAGTTAAAAATTGGCCTCTGTGGTCATATGAGTGTAAATCGGGCGAAAGCTATATATGGGAGATATATCTAAATCTGAACCGATTTCAACCAAATTTGGCACGCATAGCTACAATGCTAATTCTACTCCATGTGCAAAATTTCAACTAAATCGGAGCAAAAAAATGGCCTCTGTGGTCATATGAGTGTAAATCGGGCGAAAGCTATATATGGGAGATATATCCAAATCTGAACCGATTTAAACCAAATTTGGCACGCATAGTTACAATGCTAATTCTACTCCCTATGCAAAATTTCAACCAAATCGGAGTTAAAAATTGGCCTCTTTGGGCAAATGAGTGTAAATCGGGCGAAAGCTATATATGAGAGCTATATCTAAATCTGAACCGATTTGGCTGGTATTTTGCATGTTTTTCGAGACCCATAAAATATTCGGATGTACGGAATTTGAGGAAGATCGGTTGATATACACGCCAATTATGACCAGATCGGCGAAAAATATATATGGCAGCTATATCTAAATCTGAACCGATTTTTTCCAAAATCAATAGGGATCGTCTTTGAGCCGAAACAGGACCCTATACCAAAGTTTAGGACAATCGGACTAAACCTGCGAGCTGTACTTTGCACACAAAAATACATCAACAGACAGACAGACAGACGGACAGACAGACGGACAGACAGACAGACGGACATCGCTAAATCGACTCAGAATTTAATTCTAAGCCGATCCGTATACTAAAAGGTTGGTCTATGATTACTCCTTCTTGGCGTTACATACAAATGCACAAACTTATTATACCCTGTACCACAGTAGTGGTGAAGGGTATAAAAAAATCTACAAAAATTTTCCTTAGAAATAAAATTATGACAAAATTTTCTACAAAAATAAAATATTGATAAAAAAAAAACTACCAGCAAAAAATCTACCATAATTGGTAAAATTCTACAAACTGTGGCAACCGTAATTGAAATCCAGGGATTTTGGGAATTTTACGTTATTTGCAATACACAATTTATTCTGTCTTGGCACAATTTACACTAGGCATGTCTAGATTTTTTAATGTAAAATTAATTTTGTTTTCCACTATAACCATCTCAAAGATGTTGCTCCATAAAATCCATCTCATCACAGGCAATGACTTCAAAGCAAATAAAAAAAACTAAAAAAAAATAAACTTCTAAATGATGTATCAATTCAGAACATGACATGAAGAAGAAAGGATGTCCATAAAAATCCACAAGCATTTTGAGTAGCAAGAGCTAGAGGACAGGTCATTGGATATCAATAAAAATGCTAGATTTATAACGAAATGATTTCCACTTTAATATTTGTAACCAATAAAACTGTTTAAGGGCCGTAAGGGGTCGCCACACCATCACTTTATTGGCGGAATGATGCTGTAGTCGTAAAACTTTAAAATCATCCATAAAAATTCGAAACAAATCACAGCGGTCAGAAAATGCGACATCTTGAAATGGTCATAAAAAGCGATCTCAAATGAAATGGACGAAAAAAGAACAAGGCTGACACCATATCGATATTCAGCTGCCGCAATAATGACCGCAATCACAAAGACCTTACATATGTTATATAAAAAAAAAAAAAAACAAACAAACATAAATTCAAAATTCCTATATGTGATATATAGAAATTAAACATTGATTTTTATATGTAACCATGATGGTATTGAGGTATACAATGCCGCCATCAGTTTTGTCAGCTAATCAGAGTGCAATGGATTTTTCCAGCTTGACGTTAACAACCGATATCGAATTATTTTAATAGCCTGACTAGATGAGCTAATATGGGACTAACTAAGATCTTTCGATTATTGTCTAATTAAAAGGCCAACAAACAATTCATCCTTAGTATGGATCGTAAAAACCTAAAACCAGATCTCTTAATCTGGAGAAATTAATGACACAATGAACTGTATGAATTTAGTCAAAATTTTTTTCTTTCGAAAATTTTCTCAAAATGTTATTTCTAAAAACAAACAAAAAATGTTTGTGGAAATTTTACTTTTATAGAAAATTGAAGTAGCACTTAGCTGGAGAGGAATGTTTTGCAAATTCTACCAAAACATCAAGAATGCTACCAATCTACCAAACAATAAAAAATCAACCATATTTGGTAGAAATGTGGCAACCATGCCCCTGAGTCGATCTAGTCCTTGGTGTCCGTCCGTCCACGTATTTGTTGTTCGCAGCATTTTGATCGCAATTGTTAACCGATTTTGATGCAATTTGATACAGTGTGTTTGTAGGCGCAAGGACGAATGCTATTGAATTTGGATCAAATTTAGATATAGACCCCATATAAACGTATTGCCTGATTTCAACAAATGGGACCATATGTTATTACGCTTTTTATACCCTCCACCATAGGATGGTGGTATATTAAATTTGTCATTCCAATTGTAACACTTTAAAATATTGCTCTAAGACCCCATAAAGTATATAAAATCTGGGTCGTGGTGAAATTCTGAGTCGATCTAGCCACGTCCGTACGTCCGTTTATTGAAATCACGCTAACTTCCGAACGAAATAAACTATCGACTTGGCACAAGTGGTTGGTATTGCTGTAGGTCGGATGGTATTGCCATATTGGGCCATATTGGACCACTTTTACTTATAGCCCCCACACAGACGAAAAATACTGTTTTTCATATGGTTGGGTGTAAACATTAAATGTTTGGAACTCAAATTTTTTAACACAATATTTTTAAGTGCAAGCACATAATGTTCATAAATTAGCAGAACATATTTAGTACATACATGTTAATATGTTAGAACATATTATGTTTGGGACATAAAATGTTTGTAAATATAATATGCTTAGATGCAAACATATATTAATTTAGAAATAGCCTATAAATATATATGTGTTTAGAAAGAAATACCTAGAGAGTATGCTGCAAGTAAAATAATGGAAGTAACCAATTGGCGCATAAAAAATATATCCACACAAAGAAAATTTCATTACAATTTTTTTCTACCAGTGTATGCTCTAAGGTGAAACGTAATATGTTTGAACAATACAAAAAATATTTTGTTTGGACCAATCCTGAAAATATATATGTTTGAAGCAAAATGTGTTTGGGGTTATATGTTACAGAAGCGATTTTTTATACCCTGCGCCAAACTGTGGAACAGGGTATAATAAGTTAGTGCATATGTTTGTAACACCCAGAAGTAGACGAGATAGACACAGTGTGTCTTTGGCAATAATGCTCAGGGTGGGACCCTGAGTCGATATAACCATGTCCGTCTGTCCGTCCGTCCGTCCATCCGTCTGTCTGTGAACACATTTTTGTGATCAAAGTCTAGGTCGCAATTTAAGTCCAATCGCCTTCAAATTTGGCACATGTTCCTAATTTGGGTCAGAATAGAACCCTATTGATTTTGGAAGAAATCGGTTCAGATTTAGATATAGCTCCCATATATAACTTTCGCCCGATATGGACTAATATGGACCCAGCAGCCAGAGTTTTATGCCGATTTGCTTGGAATTTTGTACAAACATAACATTTAGTCGTATAGTCAAGTGCGCAAAATTTGGTTGAAATCGGTTCAGATTTAGATATAGCTCCCATATATATCTTTCGCCCGATATGGACTTATATGGCCCCAGAAGTCAGATTTTTGGCCGAATTTGGTTGAAATTTTGCACTAGGAATATAATTAGTAGTATAGTCAAGTGTGCAAAATGTGATTGAAATCGGTTCAGATTTAGATATAGCTCCCATATATATCTTTCGCCCGATATGGACTAATATGGTCCTAAAAGCCAGAGTTTTGGCCCAATTTGGTTGAAAAAAATTTTATTTCTAGAGAAAATTTTGTCAAAATTTTACTTCTATAGAAAATTTTGTCAAAATTTTATTTCTGTAGAAAATTTTGTTAAAATTTTATTTCTATAGAAAATTTTGTCAACATTTTATTTCTATAGAAAATTTTGTCAAATTTTTATAGAAAATTTTGTTAAAATTGTATTTGTTAGAAAATTTTGTTAAAATTTTATTTCTATAGAAAATTTTGTCAAAATCGTATTTCTATAGAAAATTTTGTCAAAATTTTATTTCTATAGCAAATTTTGTCAAAATGTTATTTCTATAGCAAATTTTGTCAAAATTTTATTTCTATGGTAAATGTTGTCAAAATTTTACTTCTATAGAAAATTTTGTTAATATTTTATTTCTATAGAAAATTTTGTCAAAATTTTATTTCTATAGAAAATGTTGTCAAAATTTTATTTCTATAGAAAATTTTGTCAAAATTTTATATCTATAGAAAATTTTGTCAAAATTTTATTTCTATAGAAAATGTTGTCAAAATTTTATTTCTATAGAAAATTTTGTCAAAATTTTATATCTATAGAAAATTTTGTCGAAATTTTATTTCTAAAGAAAATTTTGTCAATATTTTATTTGTATAGAAAATTTTGTCAACATTATAATTTTATAGAAATTTTTGTCAAAATTTTATTATTATAGAAAATTTTGTTAAAATTTTATTTGTGTAGAAAATTTTGTTAACATTTTATTTCTATAGAAAGTTTTGTCAAAAGTTTATTTCTATAGAAAATTTTGTCAAAATTTTATTTCTAAGAAAATTTTGTTCAAATTTTATTTGTATAGAAAATTTTGTCAACATTTTATTTCTATAGACAGTTTTGCCAAAATTGTATTTCTATACAAAACTTCGTCAAAATTTTATTTCTATAGAAAATGTCGTGGCTGGGTTTATTTTGAGCGTGCTTCCTCTTCTTTCAGTCGTTTTGTTTTGTTATTGTTTTTATTTAATTTTTATTTCTATAGAAAATTGTTTCAACATTTTATTTCTATAGAAAATTTTGTCAAAATTTTATTTCTATAGGAAATTTTGTCAACATTTTATTTATATAGAAAATTTTGTAAAAATTTTATATCTATAGAAAATATTATTTGTATAGAAAATTTTGTCAAACTAAATTATATACGTATTTTATCGGCCTTTTTTGTTTAATATATACCCCGTATGGACTAACTTTCAATTTAGAGGACGGTGTTAAGAAGTTTTAAGATACCTTGCCATTGATAAGTGTTAACGCAACCCAAGTAATTCGATTGTGGATGACAATCTTTAGTAGAAGTTTTTTACGCAATCCATGGTGGAGGGTACATAAGAAGAAACAGGGAAGAAGAAAGCAGGGAAGAAACATGATTGTCACAATCATATTCGAAGAGCAAAATAATATGATAAGAGCTAGTTTTGCGGCGACCATGTAACATTTTCACCTGCAACCATGTCTGCTCAGTGAACATGTTTCTAAGAAAAACAAGTAAGGAAAGTCTAAAGCCGGGAGGGGCCGACTATATTATACCCTGCGCCACTTTGTAGATTTTCGATACCATATCACATCCGTCAAATGTGTTGGGGGCTATATATAAAGGTTTGTCCCAAATACATACATTTAAATATCACTTGATCTGGACAGAATTTGATAGACTGCTACAAAATCTATAGACTCAAAATTTAAGTCGTCTAATGGGGAGACACCGTGGTACAAGGGTTCCTGCTTCGATTCCTGCTTCGACCGAACACCAACAAGTTTTTCAGCGGTGGATTATCCCACATCAGTAATGCTGGTGACATTTCTGAGGGTTTCAAAGCTTCTCTAAGTGGTTTCACTGCAATGTGGAACGCCGTTCGGACTCGGCTATAAAAAGGAGGTCCCTTGTCATTGAGCTTAACATGGAATCGGGCAGCACTCAGTGATAAGAGAGAAGTTCACCACTGTGGTATCACAATGGACTGAATAGTCTAAGTGAGCCTGATACATCAGGCTGCCACATAACCTAACCTAATGCACTAGGGTGGAACACAATGTTAGTAAAAAAATATGGGAAACATTTAAATCTGAAGCAATTTTAAGGAAACTTCAAAAAAGTTTATTTATGATTTATAGCTCGATATATATGTATTAGAAGTTTAGGAAAATTAGAGTCTTTTTAAAACTTTTCGACTAAGCAGTGGCGATTTTACAAGAAAATGTTGGTATTTTTACCATTTTTGTCGAAATCAGAAAAACATATATATGGGAGCTATATCTAAATATGAACCGATTTCAATCACATTTGGCACACATGACTATATTACTAATTGTACACCTAGTGCAAAATTTCAACCAAATTGGGCCAAAACTCTGGCTTCTGGGGCCGTATAAGTCCATATCGGGCGAACGATATATATGGGAGCTATATCTAAATCTGAACCGATTTCAATAAAATTTTGCACACTTGACTACACTACTAATTGTACTACTAGTGCAAAATTTCAATCAAATTGGGGTAAAACTCTGGTTTCTGGGACCGTACTAGTCCATATCGGGCGAAAGATATATATAAATCTCAACCGATTTCAATCAAATTTTGCACACTTAACTGCACTACAAATTTTACTCCTAATGCAAAATGTCAAACAAATTGGGCCAAAACTCTGGCTTTTAGGACCATATTAGTCCATATCGGGCGAAAGATATATATGGGAGCTATATCTAAATCTGAACCGATTTCAACCAAATTTTGCGCACTTGACTATACGACTAAATGTTATGTTTGTACAAAATTTCAAGCAAATCGGTATAAAACTCTGGCTGCTGGGTCCATATTAGTGCATATCGGGCGAAAGATATATATGGGAGCTATATCTAAATCTGAACCGATTTCTTCCAAAATCAATAGGGTTATATTCTGACCCAAACTAGGAACATATGCCAAATTTGAAGGCGATCGGACTTAAATTGCGACCTAGAATTTGATCACAAAAATGTGTTCACAGACAGACGGACGGACGGACAGACGGACATGGCTATATCGACTCAGGGACCCACCCTGAGCATTATTGCCAAAGACACCATGTGTCTATCTCGTCTCCTTCTGGGTGTTACAAACATATGCACTAACTTATAATACCCTGTTCCACAGTGTGGCGCAGGGTATAATAAAATTGTCCTCATCTAAAATGTTATTATATTGATAAAAATAATTTAGTTTGCATCAAAAGGCAATGGTCACGATCTAAAATGTTATGGTATTCGTCAAAAATGGTTTTCATCCAGTTAAAAGAACATGGCCACAACCTAAAATGTTTTGATCTTTATGAAAAAAACTTTTTTCGTCGTCGAAAAAAGACGCCACTTGAGAAAAGAAAACACAAAATTAATTTTATTTATATGTTTTTATTTATTTATAAACTAATTCATTGTTTATTTGTATTTATAATGTCGTGCAATTTAAACAATATGTAATTATTCCATATTTACGTCGTGACCATCAAACAAAAACCAGGTAAATTTTCTTCAATTACACTTTCTTTTTTGTGTTCACATAAAACCACGTGCCTCTTCTGAATAAATAAATTAACACAAAACGCAGTAATTCCGCATTCTCCGTCCATTCCGAGCAACAATCAACACGCGACTGACGCGCAAAATTAAAATCGTTTGTACCTACTCATTGTTTTTATAAAATTATTTTCACTGCAAAAAAGTTAAAACAATTAAATGGTCACGAAAAAAATTTACATGGTCTTTATGGCCATGTAATGGTTCTAGACACGTCTATACGTAACCTATAAAAATACTTTTTTTCCTGCAAAAAAGTCGAAAAATTGAATGGTCTGGTACATGATTTTCCTGACCATGTAATGGTCTCAAATTCTATCACATAAATAATAGAACATGTTTGCGGCATTTGAGAACCATTTAAATGCTTATTGCCAGCATACATTTTTCTCCGCTCGAAAATTATTTTTACAAAGACAAAATACATGGTTTCGGCGACAAGTACATGCTCTAGATAAGTATTAAATTTATGCGGCAACCATGTCCAAACATGTTTTTTCTGTGCGTCAACTTACGGCCGTATATACTTGTTTTGTCTAATATATACCACGTATAGACTAACTTAGAATTTTTTAATAAACTATTTCTCCACAAAACATTTTTGTAATCTCTAGAAAAAAACATATTTTGTTTATGCAACTCTATTTAATTTCTTGCCCTTGTCGTCCACACTCACCTGAGCTTAAGCTAGCGGTGGTTAACTAAAAGCAATTTAATGACACTTTAAATGCATCTGATAGCGCATAACGGATGAATCGACAATCAAGCAAGCAATCATCTGAAATTTATTTCCTGTCATAATTATCAAATGAACGACATAAAGAATTGCACGACAAACAGCAGCGGCAGCAATTGTGATAGCATTGCAGTGCTGTGACAATGGTAACATTGACATCGCAATTCTGTAATGTCTATCGATATTGGTAGAATAATAATGTCGATATTGACAAGTGTATGATGATGATGATGATGGTGATAATGATGATAATGTCAATGAGACAATGGATAGTAATGATATTCGTGGAAATAAGGAAAACCATTGATGACAATGCAAGCAAAAATATGGTAACCTTGGTGTTGCACAACATTTTATGCCATTCTAAATTTTATTGCTTTAATTCATAATATTAAATAAGTATTTCAACCAATGTTAAATTTATTAATGCTTTATGTTACTCAAGATCAATTAAATTTCTATTTTTCTATGCCTTTCTTTTCATTGATTGATTTCTCTCAATTTAAGTTTTTATTTCTCATTTAAAGAGAGTTATTTTTTCATTTTCTCAGTTTGATTTCAATAGAGAGCAATAACATCAGAGTGAATGTGAGAGAATATCAAACGAAATTTCTACACAAGACAAAGACAGTGTGCTTTTACTATCTGACATGAGGAAATTACCATACCCCTTTAATGAAGCCCACCCTCCTCCAGAAATCCATCACCATTCTCCCCAACAATAATAGCAGCAACACTACCACCTTAACCAACGTTATTCGTGAGACCAAAAACTATCACTAATACATATAAAACTTTCTGCTCAAATAATAATTGCAATATACTATACAGTACCAATATGACAGAAAAATACAATCCTCAATTGCACTATAGCCATCGTAGAACCTTCTACCCATCTTACAAGGCGAGAGCAACTATTCAACGGCAACGAAAAGCGGACATCAAAAATAAGGTTTGGCATTTTACATCATGGTCGTGGCGACTGTCAGTCACCATGAGCCGAAAGTGAGGACGGAAGATGACGGAAAAGAAATTTTGCTCCTTTGAGAAATAAAAAGTCGATAAATATGTGTACTTGTAGATAGTAAACAGGGGCAGCAATAGTGCATGGGAAATTTTGTTAAAATTTCATTTTTATAGAAAATTTCGTCAAAATATCATTTCTATAGGCAATTAAAGGGTGATACGGTAAAAATTTGGTCAATATAAACTTGACGTATTTCTTTCAATTTTGCATTTAAAAAACCTGAACACCCCTCATTTTGAAGGTGTGTGTGTAGAATGTTGCTCCTATTTTGATTTTGGAATTCACTCTTCAGTTGTCAAAATGCCGTCCAAGCAAGAAGAGCAGCGCATCAAAATTTTGCTCGCGCATCGCGAAAATCCAAGCTACTCGCACGCAAAGCTAGCAAAATCGCTAAAAGTTGCCAAATCAACCTTTACAAATGTAATTAAAGTGTTTGGGGAACGTTTGTCGACAGCCAGGAAGTCTGGATCGGGGGGAAATCGAAAACCGGAAGCCGCTGAGACGACAAAGAGAGTTGCCGGTAGTTTCAAGCGAAACCCTAACCTCTCTCTCCGAGATGCCGCAAATAAGCTGGGTGTATCGTCTACAACCGTGCATTGAGCCAAAAAACGAGCTGGACTATCGACTAACAAGAAGGTAGTGACTCGCGATGATAAACAAAATACGACGGCCAAAGCGCGATCCCGGAGGCTGTACACGGAGATGCTGACGAAGTTTGACTGCGTGGTAATGGACGACGAAACCTACGTCAAAGCCGACTACAAGCAGCTTCCGGGACAGGAGTTTTATATGGCAAAACTCCAAATTTTGACCGTATCATCCTTTATGTCAAAATTTCATTTCTTTAGGAAATTTTGTCAAAATTTCATTTCTATAGGAAATTTCCTCAAAATGTTATTTTTTTAAAAATATTTGTCAAAATTTAATTTTTCTTTAGGAAATTTTGTCAAAATTTCATTTTTATAGGAAATTTTGTCAAAATTTCATTTCTATAGGAAATTTCATTTCTAAGGAAATTTTGTCAAAATTTCATTTCTATAGGAAATTTTGTCAAAATTTCATTTTTATAGAAAATTTTGTTAAAATTTTATCTCTGTAGAAAATGTTGTCAAAATTTTATCTTTATAGAAAATTTTGTCAAAATTTTATTTCTATAGAAAATTTTGTCAACATTTCATTGCTATAAGAAATTTTGTCAAAATTTCATTTCTATAGGAAATTTTGTCAAAATTTCATTTCCATAGGAAATTTTGTAAATTTTTTTTCTATAGGAAATTTTGTAAAAATTTTTTTTCTATAGGAAATTTTGTAAAAATTTTATTTCTATAGAAAATTTTGTCAAAATTTTATCTCTATAGAAAATTTTGTCAAAATTTTATGTCTATAGAATAGAAATTTTGTCAAAATTTTATCTCTATAGAAAATTTTGTCAAAATTCTATTGTTACAGGAAATTTTTTCAAAATTCCATTTTTGTAGGAAATATTTATTTCTACAAAAGTTTATTTTTTATATATCCTCCACCATAGGATGGAGGGTAGATTAACATTATCAATCCGTTTGTAACACACCCCATAAATTATATACATTCTGGGTCGTAGTGAAATTCTGAGCCGATATAAGCATGTCCGTCCGTCTGTTGAAATCAGGCTAACTTCCGAACGAAAAAAACTATAGACTTGAAACTTGGCACAAGTAGTTGTTATTGATGTAGGTCGGATGGTATTGCAAATGGGCCATATCGGTTCACTTTTACGTATAGCCCCCATATAAACGTACCCCCAGATTTGGCTTGCCGATACTCTAAGAGAAGCATATTTCATTGGATCTTGCTGAAAATTGCTCCATATTGCAAATGGGCCATATCGGTTCACTTTTACGTATAAATGGACCCTCAGATTTGGCTTGCTGAGCCTCTAAGAGAAGCATATTTCATCCGATCCGGTTGAAATTTCGTACGTGGTGTTAGTATAGGGTCTCTAATAACCATGCAAAAATTGATCCATATCGAACCATAATTATATATAGCCCCCATATAAACCAATCCCCAGATTTGACTCGCGGATGCTCTAAGAGAACCAAATTTCATCGGATCCGCCTGAAATTTGGTAAATGGTATTAGTATTGTCTCCAACAACTGAGCAAAAATTGGTCCACATCGGTCCATAATTACATATAGCCCCCATATAAACCGATCCCCAGATTTAGCTTGCGCTGCCTTTTGGAGAAGCAAAAGTCATCCGATCCGGTTAAAATTTGGTACGTCGTGTTAGTATATGGTCTCTAATAACCATGCAAAAATTGGTCCATATCGGTCCATAATTATATATAGCCCCCACATAAACCTATCCCAAGATTTGACCTCCGGGGAAGAGGTGTGCGTGTGAGGGAAATTTAATTCACACTCACGCACATTCACGAAGCAAAATGTTTAATGACGCACGCTCACGCACGATACGTTTGGTAACTACTTACGCACGTTCACGAAATAGAAACCAGTATTCACGCAGGAGCTCATTTTAAAGACTCACGCATGATTCATGACCATTAACGTGACTCACTACAAATTCACGAGACTCACGACATTTTTCAACCGGGAAAGAGCAAAGATAACAATATTAATAAATAGGATATAGGTCGACAGCTAAAGAAAAATTCATTTAACATGTCAGAAAGACTAAAATCTTGATTTTTTTCGTGAGCGTGATTTTGCAGCAATTTTATTCACACACTTTCACGAACCGAATTTATTTCTTACGCATGCTCGCGCACGGCATATTTGTTTTAAACCCATTCAGGCACATTCACGAAAGTTGCTTCAGATTTTATTCACGACTCACGTGATTCACGCGTGAATCATACTTGTCACGACAGTTTCGTGTCACGCGCACACCTCTACTCCGGAGCTTCTTGAAGCAGCAAAATTCATCCAATAGCCCCCAGATAAACCAATCCCCAATCACAGAAAAATCACAATTGTCACTCGAGCAAATATAATCCACCAAAATTTTACTGCCAAAGAAAATTTTGTCAGAATTGTATATTTCTATAGAAAATTTTGTCAAAATTTTATTTCTATAGTAAATTTTGTCAAATATTTATTTCTAAAATTTTGTCAACATTTTATTTCTTTAGGAAATTTTATTTCTATAGAAAATTTATGAAGCACCCCTTAGTTGAAGAGGAATATTTTGCAAAATCTTCCAAAACATCAAGAATTCTACCCATCTACCAAACAGTAAAAAAATCTGCCATTTTTGCTAGACTCGTGTTCATAATTATATATAGCCCCGATATAAAGCGACCGCCATATTTCAATTCTGTCTCTATAATTACCGCACAAAAGTTCATATCGGTTCGTAATTATAACTTCCCTATACATACCGGTCAAGAACTGAATATATAAGTATTTAATCGACCTTTCCTTTGTCTACTATAACATATATCCCGCCTGGTCTTAAAATTTGGAAGATGATGTTAAGAAGTTTTAAGATGCCTTGCCATCGGCCGCAACCCAAGTAATTTAATTGTGGATAACTGTCCTTAGTAGAAGTTTCTGCGCAATCCATGGTGGAGCGTACATAAGATTCGGCCTGGCCGAACTTACGGCCGTATATACATGTTCCATAGAACATTTTGTCAAAATTTTAATTCTATAGAAAATTTTATCAAAATTTTATTTTAATAGAAATTTTTTTCAAATTTTCATTTCTATAGGAATTTTCGTCAACATTTCATTTCTCTAAGAAATTTTGTTAAATTTTTATTTCTTTAGGAATGTTTGTCAAAATTTCATTTCCAAAGCAAATTTTGTTAAAATGTCAATTCTATAGGAAATTTTGTCAAAATTTCATTTCTATAGGAAATTTTGTCAAAATTTAATTTCTAAAGGAAATTTTGTTAAAATTTCATTTCTAAAGAAAATTTTGTCAACATTTCATTTCTATAGCAAATTTTCTCAAATTTTAATTTCTGTAGGATAAATTTATTTCCAAAGCAAATATTGTCAAAATATCATTTCCAAAGCAAATTTTATCAAAATTTCATTTCTATAGGAAATTTTGCCAAAATTTCATTTCTATAGGAAATTTTGTCAAAATTTCATTTCGTTAGGAAATTTTGTCAAAATTTCATTTCTATAGGAAATTTTGTCAAAATTTCATTTCTATAGGAAATTTTGTCAACATTTAATTTCTATAGGAAATGTTGTCAAAATTTCATTTCTATAGGAAATTTTGTCAAAATTTCATTTCTATAGGAAATTTTGTCAAAATTTCATTTCTATAGGAAATGTTGTCAAAATTTCATTTCTATAGGAAATTTTGTCAAAATTTCATTTCTATAGGAAATTTTGTCAAAATTTAATTTCTATAGGAAATTTTGACAAATTTTAAGTTCTTTAGGATAAATTTATTTCTTTAGGAATGTTTGCCAAAATTTCATTTTCAAAGTAAATTTTGTTAAAATTTCATTTCTATAAGAAATTTTTGTCAAAATTTTATTTCTATAGGAAATTTTGTCAAAATTTCATTTCCATAGGAAGTGTTGTCAAAATTTCATTTCTAAAGGAAATTTTGTCAAAATTTCATTTCTATAAGAAATTTTGTCAAAATTTTATTTCTATAGGAAATTTTGTCAAAATTTCATTACTATAAGTAATTTTGCCAAAATTGGAATTCTCTAGGAAATTTTCTCAAATTTTTGTACGATATTTTGTAAAAATTTCAATTCTAAAGGGAATTTTGTCAAAATTTCAGTTCTATTGGAAATTTTATCAAAATTTCATATTTCAATTTCTATAGAAAAATTTGTCAAAATCTCATTTCTTAAGCTTAACATCGCCCACTGTAGCCCATAGCCTAATATTATTTCCATTGCATGGGATGGTATCATTGATGGTCTTGTATATAGACTATCTTTAGTTGTATTAGTCCAAAATAATATAGCCCAAACCAAATACTCCTCTCATACCCAAAAAAGGGGTGAGTGAGACAAAAAGAGAACAGATGAGAGTATAGAGAATATTGAAGAGATGGCTAGCAGTAAATGTCACGATGATAGACGAAGCTGAACGAATAAATAAATAAACGGGACAAGTAAACAAAACTTAAGGATGTCCAAGAAGAGAAGAGAAATGGTTTGGCAATCGCGTACAATGGGATGGGGCCATCTAAACAACAAACTGGATGATAATGATGATGATGAGACCAAGTGAAAAACAAAGAAAACAAAATTGGAATAACGAATAACTTTACGGTAATGTTGTTGAATTTCATAAATTTCATTTTGAAAACTTGGGGCGTTGTTAAATTAAACAATTCAACGAAAGAAACCAACAATGTTACGGGAAACAACAACACCAAAAAGGACATCAACGCAAGCAAGCATTAGATGGAAAACTGAAGCAGTGGTGAATGGAGGAAGACGAACAAAACAAAAAATGAATGCCAAAATGGCATAGCAAACCATAATACAGCCAAAATGATGGAATTGCCCTTGGCACAGGAGGCAAAATCAAATTTTAAGCAGGACGAAAAGGACTTTTGTTTTTGATATAGCACTGGATTGTTTGTTGTTTTTGCCGCTGCTACTGCTCCTCTGGTGCCACCATAATTTTCAATTTTGTTTGCTTTCATATGAGGCTGGTATGGGTGTCCCTGCAACAACAAAAACAACATCGCACCATTGTAAATTTGTGGCAGTGAGCAACGCGCTCGTGTCGCCATTGCCACTGACGTTTATAAATCACTCATTTGTGTAAATAATTAAATATTTGTACTTTTTTCCCGACCCCCGCCCCCATCCATGGACGGTGAACCAATGACGGTGGAAAGGACAAAAAAGGACATCAGCTAAAATATATATTCAAAGACTTTCTGTTTTTGTCCCCATCTCCCTTCGTGACACCAGCCATGGGAGGATATTTATTCTTGTGGGAGTTCTTTTGGACATATTTACGCAAATGCCGGGATTTTTGACAGTTTCTTCTTGTTCTTTCGTCTCGATGTCCTAAGAGAGTATGGTGTTTTCCCTGGCATTTTCAATTTCTTAATAAATTAAATTTTAAGAAAATAATAAAAATTAAAAATCAAAAAGAAGTAAAATGAATTAGTCGATGGTGCAAAAAGGTCCACATGAAAATTGTGGTAGATAGTTTGAATCAATTTATCTATAGATTCAAACTGCATACACAAGGTCGTGGGTTCGATTCCTGCTTCGACCAAACACCAAAAAAAGTTCTTCAGCGGTGGATTATCCCTCCTCAGTAGTGCTGGTGACATTTCTGAGAGTTTCAAAGCTTCTCTAAGTGGTTTCACTGCAATGTGGAACGCCGTTCTGACTCGGCTATAAAAAGGAGGTCCCTTGTCATTGAGCTTAACATGGAATCGGACAGCGCTCAGTGATAAGAGAGAAGTTCACCACTGTGGTATCACAATGGACTGAATAGACTAAGCCTGATACATCGGGCCTAACCTAACCTAACTCCTTGGCTCATTCCAGTCTAGCAGAGTTTTGTGCATCGGTGAACGCTAGCACCTTTTGCAACTTCAATGGCTTTAGTCCAAGGCCCCTTTTCAATATGTGTGGCATCCGTTCTCGGTATATTTTCAGCTGACGAGCAAATTTTCTACGTGGATTTTAAGTGTGGATTTTTTATACCCTCCACCATTGGATGGGGGTATATTAACTTTGTCATTCTGTTTGTAACACATCGAAATATTGCTCTAAGACCCCATAAAGTATATATATTCTGGGTCGTGGTGAAATTCTGAGTCGATCTGAGCATGTCCGTCCGTCCGTCCGTCTGTTGAAATCACGCTAACTTCCGAACGAAACAAGCTATCGACTTGAAACTTGGCACAAGTAGTTGTTATTGATGTAGGTCGGATGGTATTGCGAATGGGCCATATCGGTCCACTTTTACGTATAGCCCCCATATAAACGGACCCCCAAATTTGGCTTGCAGAACCTTTAAGAGAAGCAAATTTCATCCGATCCGGCTGAAATTTGGTACATGGTGTTAGTATATTGTGCATTGGCTATACACGGCAGTGGTTAGACCTATAATGCTATATGGTGTTGTAGTCTGGTGGCCGGCACTTCAGAAACCGACTTGTTTAGATAAAGTTCAGCGTATGGCGTGTTTGTGTATTTCAGGCGCATTCAGCAAGACAGGAACAAATTCCCTTAATGTCGTGCTGCATCTATTGCCTTTAGACATTTTGGCCAAACAGTCAGCTGCAACAACGGCTGTGCGGTTGCGCGAACTATCGCTGTGGTCGGAAAAAGGTTACGGTCACAGTTCTGTCCTCAAAATAATGCCAGATGTGCCTAACGTAGTGGATTACACTTTGGCGAGTCCACTTTTCGACAAGAAGTTTGAGACTCTAATCCCCAACAGTGAGGCGTGGTGCACACAGACCCCGGAGAATAAAGAATACATAGATTTCTACACTGATGGCTCCAAATTGGATGGACAAGTGGGGTTCGGAGTATATTCTAATGATCTGGAACTTCGAATAGCGAAAAGATTACCTAATCACTGTAGTGTTTTTCAGGCTGAAATATTAGCAATAAGAGAGGTGGCGAATTGGCTGAGAAGTAATGTTCCAAAAAATGTGGGCATTAATATATACTCAGACAGTCAACCTGCAATAAAATCCTTGGACTCTGTGTTCCTCAACTCGAAAACGGCCATCGACTGCCGCAAATCTCTCAATGAGATGGCTGAGCAGTACAATATTCACCTAACATGGGTGCCTGGCCATAGGAACATACCGGGGAACTGCGAAGCGGATGAGTTGGCAAGGCTAGGGACTACCTTACATATTCCAGGGGAACTAGAATTTGTTGGTATGCCCCTAGCTACCTGTAAGCTCATGCTACGTGAGAAGGCTGTTATGATGGCAAATGTTCGATGGGAGAATTGCAAGGGTTGTAACGACACCAAGCAAATATGGCCCCATTTCAACTTAAACCGCACACTAGATATGCTAATGTTCTCGAGACGTCAGATATCACTCCTGATATCTGCTATAACGGGTCGCTGCCTGATAGGCGATTTTGCAAAAACTATTGGCGCGAAGTATAATGACTATTGTATGAGCTGTCATGATGCGGAGGAAAAAGAATCAATTAAACACCTCTTGTGTGAGTGTCCTGCATTTTGTGTAAAGCGCAAGCAACTTTTAGGAGCATATAGCTTCAGATTACTGGCGGACCTGGAAAACGTTAACTTAAGCAGTCTGCTACTGTTTTTGGAAGAATCTGGTTGGTTCAACAAAGAAAAATAATCAACAAGGTTCAGCGGTTAAAACTAGAAGTGCCCATATGTAATAGGTACTTTTAGTTAATGTGGTATCACAATGGACTGAATAGTCTAAGTGAGCCTGAATCTTAATCGGGCTGCCACTTTAACCTAACCTAACCTAGTATATTGTCTCTAACAACCATGCAAAAATTGGTCCACATCGGACCATAATTATATATAGCCCCCATATAAACCGATTCCCCGATTTGGCTTTCGGAGCCTCTAAGAGAAGCAAATTTCATCTGATCCGGCTAAAATTTGGTGCATGGTGTTAGTATATGGTCTTTAATAACCATGCAAAAATTGGTCCACATCGGTCCATAATTATATATAGCCCCCATATAAACCGATCCCCCGATTTGGCTTGCGGAGCCTCTAAGAGAACCAAATTTCATCCGATCCGGCTGAAATTTGGTACATGGTGTGAGTATATGGTCTCTAACAACTATGCAAAAATTGGTCCACATCGGTCCATAATTATATATAGCCCCCATATAAACCGATACCCCGATTTGGCTTGCGGAGCCTCTAAGAGAACCAAATTTCATCCGATCCGAGTGAAATTTGGTACATGGTGTTAGTATATGGTCTCTAATGACCATGCAAAATATGGTCCACATCGGTGCATAATTATATATAGCCCCCATATAAACCGATCACTAGATTTGGCCTACGGAACATCGTGGAGGAACAAAATTCATCCTATCTGTTTGAAATTTGGTACGTGGTGTTAGTATGTGGTCTCTAACAACTATGCAAAAATTTGTCCACATCGGTCAATAATTATATATAGCCCCCATATAAATCCAAAACCCCGATTTGGCTTGCGGAGCCTTTAAGAGAAGCAAATGTCATCCGATCAGCCTGAAATTTGGTACATGGTGTTAGTATATGGTCTCTAATGACCATGCGAAAAATGGTCCCCATATAAACCGATCTCTAGATTTGACCTCCGGAGCCTCTTGGAAAACCAAAATTCATCTGATTCAGTTGATATTTGGTACGTGGTGCTAATATATGGCCTCAAACACCCATGCAAAGATTGGTCGAAATCGGTCCATAATTATATATAGCTCCCATATAAAATGATCCCCAGATTTGACCTCCGGTACCTCATGGAGAAGCAAAATTCATCCGATCTGGTTGAAATTTGGTACGTGGTGGTAGTATATGATATTTAACAACCATGCCAAAATTGGTCCATATCAGTCCATAATCATATATAGCCCCCATATAAACCGATCCCGAGATTTGGTTTTGGAGTCTCTTGGAGGAGCAAATTTCATCCGAATCAGTTGAAATTTGGTACATTGTGCTAGTACATGGCCGTTAACAGCCATGCCTAACTAGGTCCATATCGGTCTATAGTTATATATAGCCCTCAGATAAATCGATCCCCATTCACACAAAAATTGGTCCATATCAAGTTCATAACTTATATAGCCCCCATATAAGCGACCCCCCTATTTCAATTCTGGCTCCCTAAGTACCGTGCAAAAGTCCATATCGATTCGTAATTATTGGTAGACCTACCTACAGATACCTTTTTTGTCTAATATATACCACGTATGAACTAACTCACAATTTAGAAAACGATTAAGATACCACAACCCAAGTAATTCGATTGTGGATGACAGTTTTTCGTAGAAGGTTCTACGCTATCCGTGGTGGAGGGTACATAAGATTCGGCCTGGCCGAATTTACGGCCATATATACGGCTTTTTTTTTTATTTTTGGGTTCATTTCTGATATTTTCTGTCAAAATTTTATTTCTATAGAAAATTTTGTCAAAATCTTATTTCTATAGAAATTGTTGTCAAAATTTTATTTCTATAGAAAATTTTGTCAAAATTTTATTTCTAAAGAAAATTCTGTGAACATTTTATTGCTATAGAAACTTTTGTAAAAATGTTATTGCTATAGAAACTTTTGTAAAAATTTTATTGTTATTGAAGTTTTTGTCAATATTTCTATAGAAAATTTTATAAAATTTAATTGCTATAGAAACTTTTGTCAACATTTTATATCTATAGAAAATTTCTCAAAATTTTATTTCTATAGAAAATTTTATCAAAATTCAATTCCTATAGAATTTTGCTCAAAAGTTTATCTCTATAGAAAATTTTGTCAAAATGCTATTTCTATAGGAAATTTTGTAAAAATTTATTTCTATAAAAAAAATTGACAAAATTTTCTATAAAAATAATAGTTTGACAAAATTTTCTATAGTAATAAAATTTTGACAAAATTTTCTATAGAAATAAAATTTTCACAAAATTTTCTATAGACATAAAATGTTGACAAAAGTTTCTATAGCAATTAAATTTTATAAAATTTTCTATAGAAATATTGACAAAAACTTCAATAACAATAAAATTTTTACAAAAGTTTCTATAGCAATAACATTTTTACAAAAGTTTCTATAGCAATAAAATGTTCACAGAATTTTCTTTAGAAATAAAATTTTGACAAAATTTTTATTTCTATAAAAAAAATTGACAAAATTTTCTATAAAAATAATAGTTTGACAAAATTTTCTATAGTAATAAAATTTTGACAAAATTTTCTATAGAAATAAAATTTTCACAAAATTTTCTATAGATATAAAATTTTGACAAAATTTTCTAAATAAATAAATTGTTTACAAACTTTCTTATAGAAATAAAATGTTGACAAAATTTTCGATAGAAATAAAAATGTTACTAATTTTCGATAGAAATAAAATTTTCACAAAATTTTCTATAAAAATAAAGTTTTCTTAATAATTTTATATAAAAAATTTATATAAAAATAAACTACACTTGAACCTCCGTAAAAAAAAAAGGTATTTGATAGTCGGCTATTGCCTAAGCGCATTTGCAAGCATATCTCTTTGCCTTTGCCAAAGTCAAATTTTTCGGGAGGTTCAAGTGTAGTTCATTTTGGGTTTAGTGAACTACCCTAATTTTTTCTGATTTTACTGATATTTTCCATCCATTTTTTGGAAGAAATTTACAAGCAGAATCATTTCGTTAGTTCCTTTTGTCTCCGTAAAGCTCCACCTCACCACCCCACTACCAATATGACCATATGTATAATTTACCTTGTCAATGAAAAGAAAAAATCGATTGTCTCCATAAATAGATATATAAAATTTGCCTAAAATATTTTTCCTCGATACATTTATCCTTATTAAAAATCATTGTATAACTACTAGACGACTATCTGTTGTCATCTATTTTAGTGTCGAACGCGCCCTCATTCCTCTGTCATATTCGTAATTATGACAGGTAATAAAAATAATTTATGCACATTAAGGGTTGCTAAATATTCCAATAGACACACTTTGTTGAAGAAGCGAAAGGGCAATAAAACCAACCCCTCCCCCCAGCGTTCTATCTATGGTTATCGCAAAGATACACATTAAACATTTGGCATTTTTTGGCGGACTGTCAGTTTTTGGAATAAAATGAGAAATTTCCAAAACTGTCACCATTGAAATATATGCAGAATATAGTGGTGACAAGAAGCGATAATAATTTAGACCGGAAATGCTTGGAGAAGAGGCAACATATCGATAATCGAAAGGGATGTAGAGAGAAAGCGGAAATATAGTACGAGGATCTTCTTTAGCTATTACGACTGCTTGCTTATTTTCATCTCAGCATAGGTTTTACGGGGGTAGTGGTAAGGGATGTCAATAGGGATTGGGATATATATATATAAAATTCAATCTATCACAGAAAAAAATATCACCAAAATATTTCCAATTAAAAAGTTAATTGAAGTTGAATTTTTTTCAATTAATAAATTAATTAACTTTTTAATCAAGATAGAAACATTAAGTTAATTAAGTCAATGATTGAACATTTTAAAATTTTTAATTAAAAAGTTAATTGATACAATTAAATTTTAATCAAATTCGGAAGACTAAGTCAGTTAAAAAAGCGATGAACATTTTTTTTTAATGTTTAATTAATTTTTTTTCAAACAATCAATTGTTAATCCAAATAAAAATTCTAAGCCAATTCAGAATGTAATTGAAAATAGTTACCTTTTTTAATTAATAAATTAATTGAGTTTTGCAATCAACATCAATTAAATTTTTAATTGAATCAATTAAAAAATTAATTGATATTTGGTAATGAAATCAATTAATTTTTTAATCAAGAATTTTTTCTATGCCCAATTAAAACTGTGATTGATGCTATCATTTTTGTGATTGAAGACATTTCAATTAAAAAATTAATTGGATCAATTAATTTCGTGATTGAATCAGAAAAAAAATTTTTTGTGTGATGTTTGTTTATTTGTTTGTTTGTTTGTATGTTCCGAGTTGGCTCCGAAACGGCTGAACCGATTTACTTGAAACTTTCAGAGATCGTAGGGGGCGTTCATGTGGTGAAAATAGGGTACCTCATTTTTTGACACCTGGTCGCGGAGGGGGGCCTCCCCTTTGTCGGACTTTTTGAAAATTGGACCAAAGTTGACCGATTTGCTTGAAATTTTCATTGAAGGTTGGGTTTGGTATCTAGACAAAGATCCGCTACTTTATATTTCGATATTTGGAGGCGGAGGGGGACCTCCCCTTTGTTCGACTTTTTTTAAAGTACAGTGAAAAAAACTAAAATTCTCTAAATTATCTGAGATTTACAGAGAACATGTGGTGAGGTTATGGAATTAATATGGGGTACCTGATGATCTCATATGTGGATGGGGAGGGGGACCTCCCCCTTGACATTACTTTTTGAGACTTGGAACAAAATTATGCGATTTGCTTGAAATTTTCATTGAATGTTGGGGTTGGCATCTAGACAAAAATCCGCTACATTATTTTTCGATATTTGCTCGGGGAGGGGGACTACGCCTTTGCCCGACTTTTTTTTTAAAGTACAGTGAAAACCAAACTAAACTCCACCGACTGAAATTTTACGGAAAAACTGGATGAGGTTATGAAATATATATCAGGTTCCTGATTTTTTAATAAAAATAAAAGGGCATAGGGAGACATCCGCATCTCTTAAGTGCATACAGAGAAACAATTAAATTTTACCGAGTTATTTGAAATTTACAGAGGACTGGGGAGAGGTTACGATATTAATAGTTGATACCTGATTTTGTGATATTTGGATGGAAGAGAGACCGCCCCTTTAGGCTTATAATTTGCTTGACATTTTCTGGGACGTTTACAAAAGATACGCTACATCACTTTTCGATATTTGGTCGGGGAGGAGGTCCTCCTCTAAAACTGCAAAAAAAACAAAAACAAAAATTATTAAGTTTTCTTGAAATTTACAAAGGTAGGAAGGTAGGTAGGGGAAGGTTATGAACGAAGAGGCAGCCTTCCTTGCCCCACACTTGAAGGAAAGTTTCAAGAGGGATGGTTAGGGGTGCTTTTCGCTACGGTGTTTGTCGATATTGTATCGGGGAAAGTGACGCCCCTTTAAAACAATAGAGCAAAATTTAAACATCGCCGGTCTACTTGAAATTTACAGGGAACGTGGGAGGAGGTGATTCAATTTATATATGATTTTTAAATTAGTATATGATTTTTCGATATCTGGTTGGGGAAGAGCAAAATTGAAATAAACTTTGTCGATTTACTTCGATAGAATTTGTAGGGACCATTGAGTAGTTGTGAAATTAATATGGGGTACGTGATAGTCCGATATCAGGTCGGAGTGGAGCGAAGGTGTGGGGAGGGTTCCCTTTTGTCCGTTTTTTTCTACTTAAAATGAAAGTAGAGGGTTGTCCGTAAATGGGAACTCGGTACATAATTTTACGATTTTTGAACAAGCTTCTGCCAGACTTCTTTTTAGTAAAGAACTTAAATTTACATGAAATTGGCAGCCAACGTAGAGGGTGCATCATTTTCCAACATTTTAGCAAATGTTAATGTGGTAAAATTTTTTTACTACTTTTGCCTTTTCCGATTTATTGGATGGGAAACAGTAATTCTTTGTATGTTATTATAATATAGTGCTCAATTTTCAGATATGTTGAGGAGAAGGATACCTTTCCTTGATAAACCACACTTAAAATTCAAAAGAAATATAGAAGATTGTCCAACTACTTGAATACAGAATATTATTTAAAAAGTTTGGAGGACCCCTCTCCCCGACATTTTTTAAGACGAACCGTTTTACATATGCATATCCGCCGTATTTGTACCTATAAACGAAAAATCAAGTAGTCCGATTTGTTTGAAAGAATTCAAATCTTTTCGAATTTGTTTTCAGCACGAAAGATATGGTTGACTAAGTTAACGCAAAATGTTCCCACAAATACGCTTCGGAAGCCGCAACGAAGCGGGCCGGGTTACGCTAGTTTCTAAATAAAATTATTGTCAAAATTTTTTGTTTCTATAGAAATTTTTGTCAAAATCTTATTTCTTCAGACAATTTTGCCAAAATTTTATTTCTATAGTTTTTTTCAAAATTTCATTTCTATAAAAAAAATTGTCAAAGTTTTATTTCTACCAAAAATTTTGTCAAAATTTAAACCATACAATTTTGTCAAAATTGAAGTTCTATGGAAAATTTTATCAAAACCGTTTTCTATAGAAAATGTTGTCAAAATTTTATTTTCGTAGAAAATTTCCTCAAAATTGTATTTCAATAGAAACTTTTAATAAAATTTTATAACTACAGAAAATTTTGTCAAATTTTTATTTTTTTAAAAATGTTTTCTCAAAATTTTATTTCTGTAGAAAATTTAGTCAAATTTGACAAAATTTTTACTTCTATAGAAAAATTTATCAAAATTTTATTTCTGTAGAGAATTCTGTCACAATTTTTATTTCTATAGACAATTTTGTCAACATTTTATTTCTTTAGAACATTTTTTCAAAATTTTATTTCTATTGAAAATTTTATTTCTATATATTTTGTTATTGAAACTTTTTTTTTTTTCAAAATTTTAGAATGTTTTATCAAAATGTCATTGCTATAGAAACTTTTGTCAACATTTTATTTCTATAGCAAATTTTGTTAAAATATTATTTCTATAAAAAATTATGTACAATTTTGTCAAAATACAGAAAATTTTGTCAATATTTTATGTTTATAGAAAATTTTATTTTTGTCATAATTTTATTTCAATGGAAAATTTTGTAAAAATTTATTTCTATAGACACTTTGTCAAAATTGTACTTCTATAGAAAATTTTATCAACATTTTATTTCTATAGAAAACACTGTGAAAATTTTACTTCTATAAAACATTTTGTCTAAATTTTATTTCTATAGAAAATTTTGTCAAAAGTTTATGTTTATAGAAAATTTTATTTTTATAGAATATTATGTCAAAAGTTTATGTTTATAGAAAATTTTATTTTTGTTAAAATTTTATTTGAATAGAAATTTTTTTAAAAATATACACTTTGTCAAAATTTTACTTCTATAGAAAATTTTTTAAAAATGTATTTCTATAGACACTTTGTCAACATTTTACTTCTATAGAAAATTTTATCAAAATTTTATTTCTATAGATTCTTTTGTCAAAATTTTATTTCTATAGAAAATTTTGTCAACATTTTATTTCTTCGGCAAATTCTGCCAAAATTTATTTCTAGAGAAAATTTTGTCAACATTTTATTTCTATATAAAATTTTCTCAGTACTTTATTTTTATAGAAAATTGTGTCAAAATTTTATTTCCAATTCCAATATCCAAATTACATTCGCCATGGCAATCCCTATTACTGATTTTCTCTTGCCATTAGACAACGGTGTATATTTTTCGTAGGTTATAATTCATTTTTACTATCACAAAATCACAAATCAAAAAATTTTTGGGCATGTTATTACCAATGACTACGGCTTTGGCATTAGCTGAAGCTGAGACAGTGTCAATGTGTTGTCTCTACTATGGTGATAGAGGAAGTCGACCTTTTTCCCCTTAATCTATGTGGATGTGTGTGAGTGAGTCTATCATTATCTCTCTATATATATGGGCTTTCTGGTTAGAAATTATTTCAACCAATCTAGAATATGCATACATCCATACACTAGGACATATCATTTGGAAAAATTAATGTCATTTCCAGAAACCAAAAAAAAAAAAAGACACACACACACGACACAGGACATGAAAGGACGAAAAATCTTAACCACCACCTTAGACGTGAAGGTTTCTACAAACTGCTCTGTTAGCTGTCGTTTGTCCATTCCTTCATTTTGCCATTATGGCTGACAATGGTTGGTATGGTGGTTATTGGAGTGTGTTCTGCTCTGCGGCATCTCATAATTTTTATGATATCTGTGTCCAATCTGGTGATTTATTACTTTTTATGCCAACATCAGAAACATGCCGAAATATCGCATACTGTCTTCCTCCCCCCCAACCCATGCTGCCAGAGGCCAGAGTCAGGACAACATTCATATTTTATTTTATTTTATTCATCAACCTTGAAGTGAGTTTTGTGCGACTGAAATATAGGAAACACACACAGCATGGTTTCATTTCCGCTTCGACAGCGCGTTATGAATTAAATCCCAAAAAATTTTTTCTCTCCATAGGTTGTTATGTGTGATTGTGAGCAACTTATCCAGATGCTTTTCCAAAGATTTCCCAAATGGACATTAACGACCTTATACCATTTACGAGAGATCTATGGAAAATAATTGGAATGCAGATATCTGCGATATACTCAATTTTCATATCCAAGTTGAGAGGGGAAGGCTACCAAATAGGAGCCAGGACCAGAGAAATTAATTAATTAAGGGGTTGTGATGTAGTCGACATGTCAGAATTTTAGGAAAAATACGAAAATTCTATTTTCTGAATCTCTTTATACTCCCTATTCTATATATGTAAAAAATGAGAAGCTTACCACGAAACTGAAATTTAGAAAACCATCAAGCAGTGAGGCAGGTTCTCAAATAGTCGAAAGAAAAATTGAAAAGTTACGATAAACTGGAGCCTCGATACCAGTCCTGCGATATGCCGATTTTAAAAAATATAGTAAGTTTATTGTTTGATTTCGTAGACTAGACTTCGACTTTTTTGTTACAAAAATTCGATCAATCGAAAAGTCAATTTTTTTAAACATTTTTTAATCCTATCTCACGTACCGATTGGTCCATGGACTTGGATCCGAAGAAGCTCTGCCATCTACATCACCTGTTCTTAGAAATGTAGGTTTATTTTCTCGATATGCGAAGATGACACCACATTTACCCTAGATGCATCTCTTCGTTATATCTGCAATGTCCATGGCTGCAAGAATAACAAGGATTGTTCATCTCTCCCTATGTTTACCTCCATGTTTCAATCAACCTTTTGCTGAAATTCGGCACTAATTCATTTTCGTGCTTTCAGTCTTGTAAAACTACCTATGCCATGTTTGGCTATACAAGAAAGTCCTTTACCATTTGATTTGAAAATTTAATGTACTCATTAATATGGGAGAATTTTTTTTCTGGCCCGTCGTATGTCTCGTAGAAATTTTTTATACTATTACATTTCTATATGTGCTGCATATACTCAATCAATATTCCAATAATAATTCTTGAGTATCAGATTTCAATAAAATATAGAATATGGAGCTATATTAAAGCTATGAAGAGACATGATTTCAGTATAATTTTGACATATATTCCAAATGAAATAATCAGCATTTTCTAACCACGGTTGTCACAGTTAACCCTTTGACGACTAATGGGGCATATATGTCCCATTTCGTATTTCCGTTGTAAAATCTACATTTATCAACCAATTTTCACAAAGATAGATCCTATCGACGCATAACACATGTAGCTAAGAGGTCGTAAATTTAAATTGGGGTATTTGTGCGTGTGTGGGAAAGTTATAAATATGAAAACTATGGATTTTTTTCAATAAATAATTTTTTTTACAGTATTGGTTGTCTGAGGTGGCTGTATTTTTTGGTATAATATATACCCAGCAAAAAATTGAGCACTATTTCAGCAGGATTGTAAGGGAGAGAGGCAGTACCTACTGCTTACAAAACAACCGAATCAGCGCTGATTTTTGTGGGCGATGTCCCGATATAGAGCAGCTTCTACATAGCGCTGATATAATTGCTCATTTTAATAAAAATATTACTCAGAAGTGATATATAATCTAGAGTATAGCATTGTTGCCGTGAAGGAAAATAGCACTACCATCCATGCTTCTGTACTGCATGAATTGGTTGCAATAACATAAACGAATGACCACAAACTATTTTGATTACTCGTTTACGTTATTGCCACCGATTCATGCAGTGTGGATGCACTGCCTACTTTATTGTATACCAAAAAGCGCAACTAAACTCTTACTGCTGAAGTATTTTTTGCTGGGTATCAACTCATCCTCTATTGATAATGGTTTAAGTGGACCAAATCGGCTACATAGTTTTTCCTAAAAAGTACCTACACTAATGGGACATATGTGTCCCATTTATCGTCCAGGATAAGCAAAATTATCAACAAACACAATGTGGGGATTGTATGGATACTCATTGAAAGCAAGCTTACACAAAGTGCTCAAAACCAAGCACGCATGGTCATGAATACTTGCTAAGTCGCTTTTTTTTTGTTTTGCTGGTTGTATTTTACTCATTTTGTATTTTGTAGGAAATTAATAATAAAAAAAGGAATTTCAAAAAAATACCTGACTATAAATTTACCCGTGAAGCCCCCTGAAATTTAACGTAGAACGAAATATTTTTTAACATTTTGACGACACTTTCCTTGTTAAATAGGTATATTTTGAATATGAATTCGCAAGAACAACTTACCTTTATCGAGCGGTTCATTCTTCGTCGTCAAAGGGTTAACGTTTGATAGATTTGGTACATGGTTGAATAAGAGGTACTTCATAAGTTTTCTATAAAAATAATATTTTGACAAAATTTTCTATAAAATTAAAATTTTGAACAAAAATGTTCTATAGAAATAAAATTTTGACATAATTTTCAATAGAAATAAAATTTTGAGAAAATTTTCTATAAAAGTAAAATTTTGAGAAAATTTTCTATAGAAATGAAATTTTGACAAATTTTGGAAAAAAATTTTGTATAGAAATAAAATTTGACAAAATTTTCTATAAAAATAAAATTAAAAAAAAAAGTTTTAGAATTAAAATTTTTAAAAAATTTCCATAAAATAACATTTTACAAAATTTTCTATATAACAAAAATGTTCGCAAAATTATCCATAAAAATAAAATGTTGTCAACATTTTCTATAGAAATACAATTTTTATAAAATATTCTATAGAAATAAAAATTTTTTTAAACATTTTCTAAATAAATAAAATTTTGACAAACTTTTCTATAGAAATAAAATTTTTTGTAAAAACACAAGTTTGACAAAATTTTCTTTAGATATAATTTGTTGACAAATTTTTTCTAGAAATAAAATTTTGAAAAAATTTTCTATAGAAATAAAATGTTGAAAAACTATAGAAATAAAATTAAGACATATTTTTCTATAAAAATCAAATTTTTACAAAATTTTCTATACAAATAAATTTTATCAAAATTTTCTATACGCAAAAAATTCTATACAAATTAAATTTTGGCAAAATATTCGATAGAAATAAAATTTTGACAAAATTTCCTATAGAAATAACATTTTGGCAAAATTTTCTGTAGAAACAAAAATTTCTATAGAGATAAAATTTTTACAAAATTTCCTATAGAAATAAAATTTCGAAAAAATGTCCATGCAAATAAACATAATATTTTGACAAAATTTTCTGTAGAAATAATGTTTTGACAAAATTTTCTATAAAATTATAATTTTGAAAAAAATTTTGTATAGAACTAAAATTTGACAAAATTTTCTATAAAAATAAAACACTAACAAAATTTTTTATAGAAAAAAATTTAAAAAATGTCCATAAAATAACATTTTACAAAATTTTCTATATAACAAAAATTTTGGCAAAATTGTCCATAAAAATAAAATGTTGACAACATTTTCTATAAAAATACAATATTTATAAAATTTTCTATAGAAATAAAATTTTTTTAAACATTTTCTATATAAATAAAATGTTGACAACCTTTTCTATAGAAATAAAATTTTGAAAAAGTTTTTTGTAACAACACAAGTTTGACAGAATTTTCTATAGATATAATTTCTTGACAAAATTTTTTATAGAAATAAAATTTTGACAAAATTTTCTGTAAAATGTTGCAAATCTTTTCTATAGAAATGAAATAAAGACAAATTTTTCTATAAAAATCAAATTTTGACAAAATTTTCTATAGAAATAAATTTTATCAAAATTTTCAATAGGAAAAAAAACTCTATACAAATAAAATTTTGGCAAAATTTTCTATAGAAATAAAATTTTGATAAAATTTCTTATAGAAATAAAATTTTGACAAAATTTTCTATTGAAATAAATTTAGACAAAATTTTCTATAGAAATAAATTTTAGACAAAATTTTCTATAGAACTAAAATTTTGACAAAATTTTCTATTGAAATAAAATTTAGACACAATTTTTTTATAGAAATAAAATCTAGAGAAAATATTCTGTAAAAATAATATTTTGACAAAATTTTCTCTAGAAAAAAAATGTTGACAAAATTTTCTTTAGAAATAACTTTGTGACAAAATTTTCTATAGAAATAAAATTTAGACAAAATTTTCTACAGAAATAAAATTTTGACAAGATTTTCTATAGAAATAAAATATTGACAAAATTTTCTATAGAAATAAAATGTTGACAAAATTTTCTATAGAAATAAAATTTTTACAAAATTTGCTATAGAAATAAAATTGTGACACAATTTTCTATAGAAACAAAATTTACTATAGAAATAAAATTGTGATAAAATTTTCTACAGAAATAAAATTTTGATAAAATTTTCTATAAAAAAAATGTTGACAAAATTTTCTCTAGAAATAAAATTTTGACAAAATTTTCTATAGAAATAAAATTTTGACAAAATTTCTGTAGAAACAAATTTTTCTATAGAAATAAAATTCAGACAAAATTTCGATAGAAATAAAATTTTGACAAAAATTTTCTTTAGAAATAAATTTGTGACAAAGTTTTCTATAGAAATAAAGTTTTGACAAAATTTTCTATAGAAATAAAATGTTCTATAAATAAAATATTGACAAAATTTTCTATAGAAATACATTTTGACAAAATTTCCTATAGAAATAAAATTGTGACAAAATTTTCCATAGAAATAAAATTTTGATAAAATTGTCTACAGTAATAAAATTTTGATAAAATTTTCTATAAAAAATAAAACTTTGACAAAATTTCCTATAGAAATAAAATTGTGATAAACTTTTCTATAAAAAAAATTGTTGACAAAATTTTCTCTATAAAAAAATGTTGACAAAATTTTCTATAGAAATAAAATTTCTATAAAAATTGAGCACTATTTCAGCAGGATTGTAAGGGAGAGAGGCAGTACCTACTGCTTACAAAACAACCGAATCAGCGCTGATTTTTGTGGGCGATGTCCCGATATAGAGCAGCTTCTACATAGCGCTGATATAATTGCTCATTTTAATAAAAATATTACTCAGAAGTGATATATAATCTAGAGTATAGCATTGTTGCCGTGAAGGAAAATAGCACTACCATCCATGCTTCTGTACTGCATGAATTGGTTGCAATAACATAAACGAATGACCACAAACTATTTTGATTACTCGTTTACGTTATTGCCACCGATTCATGCAGTGTGGATGCACTGCCTACTTTATTGTATACCAAAAAGCGCAACTAAACTCTTACTGCTGAAGTATTTTTTGCTGGGTATCAACTCATCCTCTATTGATAATGGTTTAAGTGGACCAAATCGGCTACATAGTTTTTCCTAAAAAGTACCTACACTAATGGGACATATGTGTCCCATTTATCGTCCAGGATAAGCAAAATTATCAACAAACACAATGTGGGGATTGTATGGATACTCATTGAAAGCAAGCTTACACAAAGTGCTCAAAACCAAGCACGCATGGTCATGAATACTTGCTAAGTCGCTTTTTTTTGTTTTGCTGGTTGTATTTTACTCATTTTGTATTTTGTAGGAAATTAATAATAAAAAAAGGAATTTCAAAAAAATACCTGACTATAAATTTACCCGTGAAGGCGACTGCCCCCTGAAATTTAACGTAGAACGAAATATTTTTTAACATTTTGACGACACTTTCCTTGTTAAATAGGTATATTTTGAATATGAATTCGCAAAATTTTCTATAGAAATAAAATTTTGACAAAATTTCTGTAGAAACAAATATTTCTATAGAAATAAAATTCAGACAAAATTTCGATAGAAATAAAATTTTGACAAAAATTTTCTTTAGAAATAAATTTGTGACAAAGTTTTCTATAGAAATAAAGTTTTGACAAAATTTTCTATAGAAATAAAATGTTCTATAAATAAAATATTGACAAAATTTTCTATAGAAATAAAATTTTTACAAAATTTTCTATAGAAATACATTTTGACAAAATTTCCTATAGAAATAAAATTGTGACAAAATTTTCCATAGAAATAAAATTTTGATAAAATTGTCTACAGTAATAAAATTTTGATAAAATTTTCTATAAAAAATAAAACTTTGACAAAATTTCCTATAGAAATAAAATTGTGATAAACTTTTCTATAAAAAAAATTGTTGACAAAATTTTCTCTATAAAAAAATGTTGACAAAATTTTCTATAGAAATAAAATTTAGACAAAGTTTCGATAGAAATATAATTTTGACAAAAAATTTCTTTAGAAATAAATTTGTGACAAAATTTTTTATAGATATAAAATTTTCACAAAATTTTCTATAGAAATAAATTTTCTATAGGAAACAATTCTATGCAAATAAAATTTTGACAAAATTTCCTATAGAAATAAAATTTTGACAAAATTTTAAATATCAAATTTTCTTCAAATTATTTTTGGCTCGAGTGGTGTTTTTAGCTCGATTCGTCGAAAATCATAATCAAATATTCGAGACATACTGATACAATTTGTTTGTTTTTTTAATGTTTAAAGATTTCAAAATATTTCAGGTTTTGCTTAAATATCAAATATTTTTATGGACGAACTCTAGTCAAATAATTTCTAAATATGTAGCCAGACGAACTTCTAACTATCCATGTAATGGACAAATTTCATTAAATTTGGAAGGAATTTCAATCAATCCGATCTTCTTCATTTCAATTGTAGACCCTTTATAAAGTCTATACAAATAAAATTTTGGCAAAATTTCCTATAGAAATAAAATTTTGATAAAATTTCCTATAGAAATAAAATTTTGACAAAATTTTCTATTGAAATAAATTTAGACAACATTTTCTATAGAAATAAATTTTAGACAAAATTTTCTATAGAAATAAAATTTTGACAAAATTTTCTATTGAAATAAAATTTAGACACAATTTTTTTATAGAAATAAAATCTAGAGAAAATATTCTGTAAAAATAATATTTTGACAAAATTTTCTCTAGAAAAAAAAATGTTGACAAAATTTTCTTTAGAAATAACTTTGTGACAAAATTTTCTATAGAAATAAAATTTAGACAAAATTTTCTACAGAAATAAAATTTTGACAAGATTTTCTATAGAAATAAAATATTGACAAAATTTTCTATAGAAATAAAATGTTGACAAAATTTTCTATAGAAATAAAATTTTTACAAAATTTGCTATAGAAATAAAATTGTGACACAATTTTCTATAGAAACAAAATTTTCTATAGAAATAAAATTGTGATAAAATTTTCTACAGAAATAAAATTTTGATAAAATTTTCTATAAAAAAAATGTTGACAAAATTTTCTCTAGAAATAAAATTTTGACAAAATTTTCTATAGAAATAAAATTTTGACAAAATTTTCTATAGAAATAAAATTTTGACAAAATTTCTGTAGAAACAAATTTTTCTATAGAAATAAAATTCAGACAAAATTTCGATAGAAATAAAATTTTGACAAAAATTTTCTTTAGAAATAAATTTGTGACAAAGTTTTCTATAGAAATAAAATTTTGACAAAATTTTCTATAGAAATAAAATGTTCTATAAATAAAATATTGACAAAATTTTCTATAGAAATAAAATTTTTACAAAATTTTCTATAGAAATACATTTTGACAAAATTTCCTATAGAAATAAAATTGTGACAAAATTTTCCATAGAAATAAAATTTTGATAAAATTGTCTACAGTAATAAAATTTTGATAAAATTTTCTATAAAAAATAAAACTTTGACAAAATTTCCTATAGAAATAAAATTGTGATAAACTTTTCTATAAAAAAAATTGTTGACAAAATTTTCTCTATAAAAAAATGTTGACAAACTTCGATAGAAATATAATTTTGACAAAAAATTTCTTTAGAAATAAATTTGTGACAAAATTTTTTATAGAAATAAAATTTTCACAAAATTTTCTATAGAAATAAATTTTCTATATGAAACAATTCTATGCAAATAAAATTTTGACAAAATTTCCTATAGAAATAAAATTTTGACAAAATTTTAAATATCAAATTTTCTTCAAATTATTTTTGGCTCGAGTGGTGTTTTTAGCTCGATTCGTCGAAAATCATAATCAAATATTCGAGACATACTGATACAATTTGTTTGTTTTTTTAATGTTTAAAGATTTCAAAATATTTCAGGTTTTGCTTAAATATCAAATATTTTTATGGACGAACTCTAGTCAAATAATTTCTAAATATGTTGCCAGACGAACTTCTAACTATCCATGTAATGGACAAATTTCATTAAATTTTGAAGGAATTTCAATCAATCCGATCTTCTTCATTTCAAATATAGACCCTTTATAAAGTCCATTAATCTACTACCAAGAAGGAAAACCCCAGTAAAGGAAATTTTAAAGAGAAAAGTAAAAATACTTTGGGCTTTATTGATTTCAGGGTAATGAACGCTTGAAAAGCACATGGCACAAGACTCTACCCTCATCATAATAATATACAGACAATCGTAACTTATTCTATGCATACATACAAACATATATAAACACAATGAATATAATACACGCACACACACATATAGCGTCGAATCTACATCTGTATAAAATTTCATTTACAGACGACAATGTTCAACTTTTCATTTAAAATGATGCGAAGCGATAAATCAAGGATAATCTACTTTTCAGGATCATAATTTTTTGTTGTAAATTGACAGGCGCAGTGTCGCAGTAATACAAAAATACACATAGATACACTTTCAAACACACACACACGCATACACTGGCATATATAATCACTCAAACACTGCCGTACACTTATACAGGCTCAACATACAACTGTCAGGCTGTCATTTCAGAGACGACAGGATGAGAAGACCAAAAAAAATAGCAAAACAAAAATGGAATAAAGGCAAATAACATCGACAACAACAACACCAACAATAATAGCAAGAGCTATAACTTACCCACACACACATACAAAAATATACCGGTGTTGGTGAGGCCCATTGAAAAGGCCATTTGAAGTGTGAGAACGCACAAAGAACCTTATACCATGGCCAATGGGGGGATGAGAGACAGAGAGCAAAGCAACCAAGTGTGAGTCCTAGTAAAATGAAGAATGAATCAGAAGATGAACAACAACAACAAAACAAAAAAAAAGAAAAGAAAACTGGCAAAATGACAGATTTATGTTTGTTATACAATACACGACGAACAAACGAGCGAACGCACTTTACGCACATCAAACAAAATACACTGACACTCTGGTGCCCATCAAGCACACACACACACACACTCAGCTAAACTCAAAAGGATCTCGCACACACTCCACCCTATGACATTCGCATATATATACTCTGTACTTATCCTCAGCCTTGACATACAGACATGGGCTGTCGTATTTTGAATGATTTACTCGTTTCGAGTGTAAAAATGTGCGTATTGCTATTGAACCCAACGGTGTGAGTGTGGCTATATCTAAAGGAAAGGAATATCTTGCGTATTGTGAATGTGTGTACATAGATATCCCTATAGATGGATGGGTTTCTTAAATTTCTGATAGAATTTCCTTAGCCTTTTGGATTTTTTTTTTTTTGCTATTGACGATGATGACGACGAAACAGAGAATGATGAGTAGTTCGTATTTCCTCTTTACTTTCAGCCGGATATCAATTTCATATGTAGAAAAAATTGTGAAATCACCACAGATATGTATGGCCCTCATCAATGGAGTGACAAAGAAATTTGCTTAAGGAAAAAAATATTAAATCGCAGTTTAGACAATCGCACAGTGGGTTGAGATAAAAAGGAGTAAAAAATCCCTAGAAAAACTGTCATCAAAATATTTCAATTAAAATGTTGATTTGTTTTCGTATACTTTAAAAACTAACAAGTAAGGAAAATCTAAAGTCGGCCGGGGCCGACTATATTATACCCTGCACCGCTTTGTAGATCAAAATTTTCGATACCATATCACATCCATCAAATGTGTTGGGGGGAGGGGGGTTTGTCCCAAATACATACATTTAAATATCACTCGATCTGGACAGAATTTGATAGACATCTACAAAATCTGTAGACTCAAAATTTAAGTCGGCTAATGCAATAGTGTGGAACACAATGTTAGTAAAAAAATATGGGAAACGTTTAAATCTGAAGCAATTTTAAGAAAACTTCGCAAAAGTTTATTTATGATTTATCGCTCGATATATATGTATTAGAAGTTTAGGAAAATTAGAGTCATTTTTACAACTTTTCGACTAAGCAGTGGCGATTTTACAAGGAAAATGTTGGTATTTTGACCATTTTTGTCGAAATCAGAAAAACATATATATGGAAGCTATATCTAAATCTGAACCGATTTCAATCAAATTTGGCACGCATACCTAAAGGGTGATACGGTCAAATTTTGGTCAATATAAACTTGACGTATTTCTTTCAATTTTGCATTTAAAAAACCTGAACACCTCTCACTTTGAAGGTGTGTGTGTGTGTGTGTGTGTAGAATGTTGCTCCTATTTGGATTTTGGAATTCACTCTTCAGTTGTCAAAATGTTGTCCAAGCAAGAAGAGCAGCGTATCAAAATTTTGCTCGCGCATCGCGAAAATCCGAGCTACTCGCACGCAAAGCTGGCAAAATCGCTAAAAGTTGCCAAATCAACCGTTACAAATGTAATTAAAGTGTTTGGGGAACGTTTGTCGACAGCCAGGAAGTCTGGATCGGGGGGAAATCGAAAACCGGAAGCCGCTGAGACGACAAAGAGAGTTGCCGGTAGTTTCAAGCGAAACCCTAACCTCTCTCTCCGAGATGCCGCAAATAAGCTGAGTGTATCGTCTACAACCGTGCATCGAGCCAAAAAACGAGCCGGACTGTCGACTTACAAGAAGGTAGTGACTCCAAATCGCGATGATAAACAAAATACGACGGCCAAAGCGCGATCCCGACGATGCTGACGAAGTTTGACTGCGTGGTAATGGACGAAGAAACCTATGTCAAAGCCGACTACAAGCAGCTTCCGGGACAGGAGTTTTATACGGCAAAAGGAAGGGGAAAGGTAGCAGATATTTTCAAGCACATAAAACTGTCAAAGTTCGCAAAGAAATATCTGGTTTGGCAAGTCATCTGTACCTGTGGCTTGAAAAGCAGCATTTTCATAGCTTCCGGGAATAAACGTCTGCTGCTTTTCCTGAAGAAACACGGTTGTTCCGTACTGTTTTGGCCGGATTTGGCATCTTGTCATTACGGTAAAAAGAGCATGGAGTGGTACGCCGCCAACAACGTGCAGGTGGTTCCCAAGGACAAGAACCCTCCCAACACGCCAGAGCTCCGCCCAATTGAGAACTACTGGGCTATTGTCAAGCGGAACAAAAAAAACCGCTAAGGACGAGCAGCAGTTCAAGGCAAACTGGCTTTCTGCGACGAAGAAGGTGGACAAGGTGGCTGTACAAAATCTGATGGCAGGCGTCAAACGTGAGGCCCGGAAATTCGGATTTGGAAAAGCGAAAGCCTAACTGAATATTTTTCCTGAATTTTATACTAATTGAACTTGAAAAAGAAATTTAATTTGATTTTTTAAATAAACGATTTCACCGATTTACACGTGTTTTCCCTTGACCAAATTTTGACCGTATCACCCTTTACAATGCTAATTCTACTCGCTGTGCAAAATTTCAACTAAATCGGAGTTAAAAATTGGCCTCTGTGGTCATATGAGTGTAAATCGGGCGACCGATATATATGGAAGCTATATCTAAATCTGAACCGATTTCAACCAAATTTGGCACGCATAGCTACAATGCTAATTCTACTCCCTGTGCAAAATTTCAACTAAATCGGAGTTAAAAATTGGCCTCTGTGGTCATATGAGGGTAAATCGGGCGAAAGCTATATATGGGAGATATATCTAAATCTGAACCGATTTCAACCAAATTTGGCACGCATAGCTACAATGCTAATTAAAAAATTGGCCACTGTGGTCATATGAGGGTAAATCGGGCGAACGATGTATATGGGAGCTATATCTATATCTGAACCGATTTCAACCAAATTTGGCACACATAGCAACAATGCTAATTCTACTCCCTGTGCAAAATTTCAACTAAATCGGAGTTAAAAATTGGCCTCTGTGGTCATATGAGTGTAAATCGGGCGAAAGCTATATATGGGAGCTATATCTAAATCTGAACCGATTTCAACCAAATTTAGCATGCATAGCTACAATTCCAATTCTACTTCCTGTGCAAAATTTCAATTAAATCGGAGTAAAAGATTGGTCACTGTGGTCATATGAGTGTAAATCGGGCAAACGATATATATGGAAGCTATATCTGAATCTAAACCGATTTCAATAAAATTTGGCACACTTGACTACACTACTAATTGTACTCCTAGTGCAAAATTTCAACCAAATTGGGGTAAAACTCTGGCTTCTGAGGCCATATAAGTCCATATCGGGCGAAATATATATATGGGAGCTATATCTAAATCTGAACTGATTTCAATAAAATTTGGCACACTCGACTATGGCATTAATTGTTCTTCTTGTGCAAAATTTTAAGCGGGTTAGGGTAAAACTCTGGCTTTTGGGGCCATATAAGTCCATATCGGGCGAAATATATATATGGGAGCAGAGAATGAAGCCGACCCATATTTGTCGGCGGCGGCTTGACGGCTAAGCCGATATAAATAAGTCTCTTCGGCGGCGGACAATTATCCATTATAAAATCAATTTGAAATTATTCGAATGGTAATGAGATTAGTTGTACAACCAATCTTACAATCAAATTTACATTTCATTCAAATTTTCTGAGGTAATTTTTTGCAAAATTATTATAACACTTTGAAATAGATTGATTGGGGGTGAAAGGCCCAAAATTTTGACTAAAATTACTACAATTATTAATAAAGTTTTTTGATTTAAACTAATATTTTTGATTAATTGGCGGCTAAATTTGAGTCGAGATGAGCCGACATATTCGGCGGCGGCGTCGACCGGCAAATTTCAACCAGATCAAAAAATGGCCGGCGACGACTGAAATCGGCGGAGCGACTCGGCGGCTTCATTCTCTGTATGGGAGCTATATCTAAATCTGAAACGATTTCTTCCAAAATTAATAGGGTTCTATTCTGAGCCAAAACACATACTTGTGCCAAATTTGAAGTCGATTAGACTAAAACTGCGACCTAGACTTTGATTGCAAAAATGTGTTCACAGACAGACGGACATGGCTATATCGACTTAGTACCCCACCCTGAACATTTTTGTCAAAGACACCATGTGTCTATCTCGTCTCCTTCTGGGTGTTGCAAACATATGCACTAACTTATAAAACCCCGTTCCACAGTGTGGCGCAGGGTATAAAAAGGATATTTTCATTGCTCTTTAGGTTGAGATCTGTTTAATTCGAGACCCAAATTCTATAACCAAACCAAACGGAGAGAAAGACTATGATCATCCTTTCCTGGTATTCGAAAGGTGTGATTCACATCGATTAGAACAAAATATCATGATGAACAAGTAGCCCCATTCCAAGTTGAATTAAAAAAAAACATTGGACTTTGCGGTATATTTGGTTTCAATATAAACAGGGAAGAAGAGTTTTCTTTTCTGAAAAACGCAATTTCAGATAAGCAAAGTTTTCTTTTGATGCTTAAAAAAAAAGTTTCTTTAAAAACAAATAGAAAAGTTTAGAGACAATCGTTGTCTTGCTTATCATAAATTCGGGTTTATTTGAAATAAAACAATACCTTATAAGAAAGGGGAATTTCGTTTGTCTAAACTTTCGTTCCGGTGGAAAGTATTTTTTCTTTGGTTGTACCATCTAACTTTTCAACCCATTATAACCACTGTGCAATCAAGTGACCATTCATCTCATCAGCCAATCCTGAACTATGGCATTTGTAGAATTTGATATGAATGTTATTCTCGTTGTATGTTTCTTTTTTATTTTGTTTCTTCTTGGCTATTCTTCAGGGCACTGGTGTGGTGTCGAGTGGATGAAATGTAAGGAGTAACCCTTATTTGACACATTAAATGTCATTCGAACATGCGAATGACCATTTTTATGGTATTTCTTTTTTTTCTGTCCCCCCTCCCCAGTTCACTCATACCTCTACGAAGTTCTTTATGGTAACACAAAACAGGCGTCAGTCAGGAACAACATCAGCAGCAGCAGCAGCAGCCATCTTTATTTCCATCTTAGTTGGGTATTGTCGTTACGAATGAATGAATCCAATTCAATGATGGTGGAGTTATTTCCTTGGTGGTCGCCAAATCTGATGACGATGGGAGTGTGATGCTGTCCGGTCAACGACGAGTAACTCATCATCATCACCGTCAGTGTCGTACTCATTCCCGTGAACAGTATGGGTTACTGTGAAATGCCATTAGACATTAAACACGTTTCATATCATTCGATGCAGCTTTGACCATTTCTTAACCCACCCCCCCCCCCCCTATCTCTAAGTATCTAGGAATTGCTTTCCTTTTTCTTTTGGTTTCATTTTTTTATTTTTATTGAAAACCTTAAATCATTCTATCAATCCGTTTAATAGTCCAAACCTTTGGTCCATTCGCACAAACACATCATTGAATGTCTTAGAAAGGTAGTTCTGTATGGGGGAGGCATAAAATAGGGTGATTTAAATAGGGATGCCATATGGGAATATTAAACAAGTGATGTGGGGAAAGGGTTAGTGAAAGTGTCTAAATCAACTAAATCAATTTTTAGAAAAAAAGTAACCTTTTAAACGGAAATTGGTCTTGAAATTGAAAAGTAAATGTGATTTAGATTTTGTTATTTTGACAATTCATTAAACAATCCCGGATTTCAAAGTCGACTGCTAACACAAAAGAAATAAAATTTTCAGAAAGTTTTCTATAGAAATAAAATTTTCAAAAAATTATCTCGGAAATAAATGTTCTATAGAAACACAATTTTCAGCAAATTTTCTATAAAAATAAAATTTTTTATAAAAAATAAAATTTTCTATAGAAATAAAATTTTGCAAAAATTTTCACAAAATTTTCTATAGAAATAAAATTTTCAGAAAAGTTGCTATAGAATTAAAATTTGCTATAAAAATAAAAATTTCAGAAAAATTACGATAAAAATAACATTTTCAATGAATTTTCTACAGAAATAAAATTTTGCAACAATTTTCTATAGAAATAAAATTTTCTATAGAAATAAAAATTTCAGTAAATTTTCTCTAGAAATAAAATTTTCAGAGAAGTTGTTCTAAAAATAAAATTTTCAGAAAATTTGCCACAAAAATAAAAATTTCAAAAAATTTCGATAGAAATGAGATTTTCAAGAAATTTTCTATAGATATAAAATTTTGCAACAATTTTCTATAGAAATAAAATTTTCACAAAATGTTCTATATTTTCAGAAAAGTGGTTATAGAAATAAAATTTTCAGAAAAAATTCGATTAAAATAAAATAAAATTTTGCAACAATTTTCTATAGAAATAAAATGTTCATAAAATTTGTTATAGAAATAAAATTTTCAAAAAATATTCTATAGAATTAAAACTTTCAGAAAATTTTCTATAGAAATAAAAATCTCAGAAAATTTTTATAGAAATAAAATTTTGCAACAATTTCCTATAGAAATAAAATTTTGCACCAATTTTCTATAGAAATAAAATTTTGCAACAGTTTTCTATAGAAATAAAATTTTCAGAAAAGTTGTTATAGAAATAAAATTTTCAGAAAATTTTCTACAAAAATAAAATTTTCAGAAAAATTTCGATAGAAATAACATTTTAAAGAAATGTTCTATAGAAATAAAATTTTGCAACAATTTTCTATAGAAATAAAATTTTATATTCTATAGAAATAACATTTTCAAGAAATTTTCTATAGAAATAAAATTTTTCAAAAATTTTCTATAGAAAAAAAATTCACAAAATTTTCTATAGAAATAAAATGTTCAGAAAAGTTGTTATAGAAATAAAATTTTCAGAATAATTTCGATAGAAATAACATTTTCAAGAAATTTTCTACAAAAATAAAATTTTGCAACAATTTTCCATAGAAATAAAATTTTCACAAAAATTTTCTATAGAAATAAAATTTTCAGAAAAGTTGTTATAAAAATAAAATTTTCAGAAAATTTGCCACAAAAATAAAATTTTCAGAAAAATTTCGATAGAAATAAGATTTTCAAGAAATTTTCCATAGATATAAAATTTTGCAACAATTTTCTATAGAAATAAAATTTTCACAAAATTTTCTATAGAAATAAGATTTTCAGAAAAGTGGTTATAGAAATAGAATTTTCAGAAAATTTGCTAGAAAAATAAAATTTTCAGAAAAAAAAATCGATTAAAATAACATAAAATTTTGCAACAATTTTCTATAGAAATAAAATTTTCATAAAATTTGTTATAGAAATAAAATTTTCAGAAAAAATTCTACAGACTTAAAACTTTCAGAAAAATTTCTATAGAAATAAAAATCTCAGAAAATTTTCTATAGAAATAAAATTTTGCAACAATTTCCTATAGAAATAAAATGTTGCAACAATTTTCTATAGAACTACAATTTTTACAAAATTTCTATAGAAATAAAATGTTCAGAAAAGTTGTTATAGAAATAAAATTTTCAGAAAATTTGCTACAAAAATAAAATTTTCAGAAAAATTTCGATAGAAACAACATTTTCAAGAAATGTTCTATAGAAATAAAATTTTGCAACAATTTTCTATAGAAATACAATTTTATATTTTATAGAAATAACATTTTCACAAAATTTTCTATAGAAACAAAATGTTCAGAAAAGTTTGTTATAGAAATAAAACTTTCAAAAAATTTGCTATAAAACTAAAATTTTCAGAAAAATTTCGATAGAAATGACATTTTCAAGAAATTTTCTATAGAAATAAAATTTTCACAAAAATTTTCTATAGAAATAAAAATTTCAGAAAATTTTCTCTAGAAATAAAATTTTCAGAGAAGTTGTTATAAAAATAATATTTTCAGAAAATTTGCCACAAAAATAAAATTTTAAGAAAAATTTCGATAGAAATAACATTTTCAAGAAATTTTCTATAGATATGAAATTTTCAACAATTTTCTATAGAAATAAAATTTTCTATAGAAATAAGATTTTCAGAAAAGTGGTTATAGAAATAAAATTTTCAGAAAAAATGTCGATTAAAATATTTTTTGCAACAATTTTCTATAGAAATAAAATTTTGCAACAATTTTCTATAGAAATAAAATTTTTACAAAATTTTCTATAGAAATAAAATTTTTAGAAAAGTTGTTATAGAAACAAGATTTTCAGAATATTTGCTACAAAACTAAAATTTTCAGAAAAATTTCGATAGAAATAACATTTTCAAGAAATGTTCTATAGAAATAAATTTTTGCCACAATTTTCTATAGAAATAAAATTTTCACAAAATTTTCTAAAGAAAAATAAATTTTCACAAAATTTTCTATAGAAATAAAATTTTCTGAAAAGTGATTACAGAAATAAAATTTTCAGAAAAATAACATTTTTAAGAAATTTTCTATAGAAATAAAAATTTGCAACAATTTTCTATAGAAATAAAATTTTGCAACAATTTCCTATAGAAATAAAAGTTTGCAACAATTTTCTATAGAAATAACATTTTGCAACAATTTTCTGCAGAAATAAAATTTTTACAAAATTTTCTATAGAAAAAACATTTTCAGAAAATTTGTTATAGAAATAAAATTTTCAGAAAATTTGCTACAAAAATATAATTTTCTAAAAAATTTCGATAGAAATAACATTTTCAAGAAATTTTCTATAGATATAAAATTTTGCAACAATTTTCTTTAGAAATAAAATTTTCAAAATTTTCTATAGAAATAAAAATCTCAGAAAAGTTTCTATAGAAATAAAATTTACAGAAAATTTTCTATTGATTTAAAACTTTCAGAAAATGTTCTATAGAATTAAAACTTTCAGAAAATTGTGTGTAGAAATAAAATTTTCAGAAAATTTTCTATCGCGAAAAATTTCAGAAAATTTTCTATAGATATAAAACTTTCAGAAAATTTTCTATAGAAATAAATAAATTTTTAGAAAAGTTTCTATTGAAATGCAATTTTCAGAAAATTTTCTATAAAAAAAAAAATTCAGAAAATCTATATATATAAAATTCAAATTATGTTTGTTTGTTTGTTTGTTTGTTTATTTGTATGTTCCGGGTTGGCGCGAAAACGGCTGAACCGATTTACTTGAAACTTTCAGAGATCGTGGGGGGCACTCATGTGCTGAAAATAGGGTATCTCATTTTTTGACATATGGTCGCGGAGAGGAACCTCCCCTTTGTCCGACTTTTTGAAAATTAGACCAAAGTTGACCTATTTGCTTGAAATTTTCATTGAAGATTGGGGTTGGCATCTAGACAAAGATCCGCTACTTTTTATTTCGATATTTGGCGGTGGAGGGGGGCCTCCCCTTTGCTCGACTTTTTTAAAGTACAGTGAAAAAACTAAAATTCTCTAAATTATCTGAGATTTACAGAAAACATGTGGTGAGGTTATAGAATTAATATGGGGTACCTGATGATTTCATATGTGGATGGGGACCTCCCCCTTGCCCTACTTTTTGAAACTTGGAACAAAATTATGCGATTTGCTTGAAATTTTCATTGAATGTTGGGGTTGGCATCTAGACAAAAATCCGCTACATTATTTTTCGGTATTTGGTCGGGGAGGGGGACCTCCCCTTTGCCGATTTTTTTTTTTTTTTTTTTGAAAGTACAAACAAAACTAAACTCCCTGACTGAAATTTTACGGAAAAAACGGGTTATGAAATTTATATCAGGTTCCTGATTTTTTAATAAAAATAAAAGGGCATAGGGAGACATCCGCTTCTCTTAAGTACATACAGAGAAACAATTAAACTTTACCGAGTTACTTGAGGACTGGGGAGAGGTTACGATATTAATAGTTGATACCTGATTTTGTGATATGTGGACGGAAGAGAGGCCGCCCCTTTAGGCTTATAATTTGTTTGACATTTTCTGGGACGTTTACAAAAGATACGCTACATCACTTTTCGATATTTGGTTGGGGAGGAGGTCCTCCTCTAAAACTGCAAAAAAAATTAAGTTTTCTTGAAATTTACAAAAGCAGTAGGGGAAGGTTATAAACGAAGAGGCAACCTTCCTTGCCCCACACTTGAAGGAAAGTTTTAAGAATTTTCAGGGAAGGTTAGGGGTGCTATTCACTACGGTGTTTGTCGATATTGTATCGGGGAAAGTGACGTCCCTTTAAAACAATAGAGCAAAATTTAAACATCGCCGATCTACTTGAAATTTACAGGGAACGTGTGAGGAGGTGATTAAATTTATACATGATTTTTAAATTGGTATATGATTTTTCGATATCTGGTTGGGGAAGGGGAAAATTGAAATAAACTTTATCGATTTACTTCGATAGAATTTATAGGGACCATTGAGTAGTTGCGAAATTAATATAGGGTACGTGATAGTCCGATATCAGGTCGGAGTGGTGCGAAGGTGGGGAGAGGGTGCCCTTTTGTCCGTATTTTTTTGTTCTTAAATTGAAAGTAGAGGGTTGTCCATAAATGGGAACTCGGTACATAATTTTATGATTTTTGCACAAGCTTCTGCCACACTTCTTTTTAGTAAAGAACTTAAATTTACATGAAATTGGTAGCCAACGTAGAGGGTACATCATTTTCAAACATTTTAGCAAATGTTAATGTGATAAAATTTTTTACTACGTTTGCTTTTTCCGATTTATTGGATAATATAGTGCTTAATTTTCAGATTTGTTGAGGAAAAGGATACCTTTCCTTGACAAACCACACTTAAAATTCACAAGAAATATAGAAGATTGTCCAACTACTTGCATACAGAACATTATTAAAAAAATTTGGAGGAAAGGGTACACCCTCTCCCGCCGTATTTGTACCTATAAACGAAAAATCAAGTAGTCCGATTTGTTTAAAAGAATTCAAATCTTTTCGAATTTGTTTTCAGCACGAAGGATATAGTTGACTAAGTTAACGCAAAATGTTCCTCCAAATACGCTTCGGAAGGCGCAGCGAAGCGGGCCGGGTTACGCTAGTTTTCTATAAAAATAAAATTTTCAGAAAATTTTCTATTGAAATAAAATTTTCAAAAAAATTTCTGTATAAATAAAATTTTCTATAGATATAAAATTTTCTCAAAATTTTCTCGGCTTCAAAAGTCGACAGTGGTACCAATAAAAATTTCTATAGAAATAAAAATTTGCAAGAATTTTCTACAGAAATAAAATTTTCACAAACTTTGCTTTCAGAAAATTTTCTATGGAAATAAAATTTCAAAAATAGAAAAAAAGTTTTCAGAAAATTTTCTATAGAAATAAAATTTTCATTAGTTTTCTATAGAAATAAAATTTTCATTAATTTTCTAAAATTTTCATCTTCAGTTTGATAAGTAGAAAAGCTAAATTCTCATAACAATTTTTACATAGAAAAAAAATGTCCACACCCCTTACATATTTCCTAATTGGACATCCCTTCAAATTCACAGACCAAAGAAGGGTTTTTACGTATCTTAAGTCTTATGAATGTTCTATTTGAATCCCTTGAATTGTTATGATATTTATGTTCTCTAAATTCAAGGGGGGAGAAATTCATTCTCTTTTTGGGTTAAGATTTTTTTTGGTTCTATTTTTACTTTTTGTTAGAAAAAAGTGTCAATGAAAGGACATTATTTAGTACTTAAAATGATTCATTGGAATTTATAACATGATTTTCCATTTCCAATTTCCTTTTAGTCGAAATAAATGGTTTGGTTTTGGGGATGGTGCTGCAGTTATTCTATTTTAAGGGAGTTTGTGAAAGTGCGAAATTGGTCAAGAAGTAAATTCACTTGGGGTAGAAGAATATTGGAAAATTGTTTCTTTTAAATGACTTCAAAAGCGCACTTGTGAAAATGCTAATATAGTAATCACGGTTTAACATTATGCTTTATCTATTTTGAAAGAGACAACTTTAACGAAATTTGTGGATCTCAATACATTGGACGTTTTCAGCCGGGACATTTTGATAGAGTAACGTTGCCACTAAAAATTGTCGATCATTTCAAGGTGGCGCTTCACCGGGAATGGACCTCCACCATGGTTTGCGTAGAAACTTCTACTACAGACTGTCATCCACAATCGAATTACTTGGGTTGCGGTAACACTTTACGATGGCAAAGTATCATAAAACTTCGTAACACCGTCTTCTCAAAAAAAGGCCGATTAAGTACGTATATAATTCAGTTTGACAAAATTTTCTATAGAAATAAAAGTTTGACAAAATATTTTTTAGAAATAAAATTTTGACAAAATTTTCTATAGAACTAAAATTTTAACAAAATTTTTAATATCGATAAAATTTGACAATATTTTATATAGAAATAACATTTTGACAAAATTTTGTATAGAAATAAATATTAGTTTTGGGGATCGGCTATATATATATATATATAACTATATATGGACCAATTTTTGCATGGTTGTTAGAGACCATATACTGACACAACGTACCAAATTTCAGCCGGATCGGGTGAAATTTTCTTCTCTTAGAGGCTCCACAAGCCAAATCGGGGGATCGGTTTATATGGGGGCTATATATACTTATGGAACGATGTGGACCAATTTTTGCATGGTTGCTAGAGATCATACGCTGACACCATGTACCAAATTTCAGCCGAATCGTATGAAATTTGTTTCTCTTAGAGTCCCCGCAAGCCAAATTTGTGGGTCCGTTTATATGGGGGCTATACGTAAAAGTGGACCGATATGGTCCATTTGCAATACCATCCGACCTACATCAATAACAACTACTTGTGCCAAGTTTCAAGTCGATAGCTTGTTTCCTTCGGAAGTTAGCGTGATTTCACCAGACGGACAGACGGACAGACGGACATGCTTAGATCGACTCAGAATTTCACCACGACCCAGAATATATATACTTTATGGGGTCTTAGAGCACTATTTCGATGTGTTATAAACAGAATGACAAAATTAATATACCCCCCCCCCCCCCAAAATCAATGATGGAGGGTATAAAAATCCTGCGAACAAAAAGAGCTAGATTGACTCACCAAAATCTGGAGAAAATTTTACCACACAAAAAAGTCTTATTTAACAAAATTGTTGATAGAAAACTTTACCAAAATTTTAGTTGTAAAGCTAATTTTTTCACAATTTTATTTCTATATAAAACTTTGTTAAAATTTTATTTCAATAGCACATTTTGTCCAAATTTTAATTGTACAGGTACTTTTGTCAAAATTTTATTTCTATAGAAAATATTGTCAACATTTTATAACTATAGAAAAATTTGTCAAAATTTTATTTCTGTAGAAAAATTTTTCAAAATTTTATTCCACACAAAAAAGTGTTATTTAACAAAATTGTTGATAGAAAACTTTACCAAAATTTTAGTTGTAAAGCTAATTTTTTCACAATTTTATTTCTATATAAAACTTTGTTAAAATTTTATTTCAATAGCAAATTTTGTCCAAATTTTAATTGTACAGGTACTTTTGTAAAAATTTTATTTCTATAGAAAATTTTGTCAACATTTTATAACTATAGAAAATTTTCTGAAAATTTTATTTCTACAGAAAATTTTCTCAACATTTTATTTCTAGGAAAATTTGGTCCAAAATTTTATTTCTATAAAAAAAATTTGTCAAAATTTTATTTCTATAAAAATTTTTCTCATCATTTTATTTCTATAGGAAATTTTGTCAAAATTTTGTTACTATAGAAAATCTGTCAAAATTTTATTTCTATAGAAAATTTTGTCAAAATGTTATTTTCGCAGAAAAATTTGTCAAAATTTTATTTCTGTAAAAAATTTTGTCAAAATTTTATTTCTATTGAAATTTTGTCAACATTTTATTTCTACAGAAATTTTTGTCAAAATTTTATTTCTAAAAAAATTCTGTCAAAATTTTATTTCTATAGAAAATTTTGACAAAATTTTGTTTCTGTAGAAAAATTTTTCAAAATTTTATTTCTGTACAAAATTTTGTCACAATTTTATTTCTATTGAAATTTTGTCAAAATTTTATTTCTATAGAGAATTCTATCAAAATTTTATTTCTATAGAAAATTTTGCCAAATTTTGTTTTTGTAAAAAAATTTGTCAAAATTTTATTTCTTTAGAAAAATTTGTTAAAATTTTATTTTTATTGAAAATTTTGTCAAAATTTCATTTCGATAGAAAATTTTGTCCCAATTTGATTTCTATAGAAATTGTGTCAAGATTTTATTTCTATTGAAAATTTTGTCAAAATTTTATTACTTTAGAAAATTTTGTCAAAATGTCATTTCCATAGAAAATTTTGTCGCAATTTTATTTCTATCAAAAATTTTGTCAAAACTTTATTTCTATTGAAAATGTTGTCAAAATTTCATTTCTAGAGAAAATTTTATCAAAATTTTATTTCTATAGGAAATTTTGTCGAAATTTTATCTCCGAAGAAAATTTTGTCAAAACTTTATTTCCGAAGAAAATTTTGTCAAAAATTTTATACCCTGCGCCACACTGTGGAACAGGGTATTATAAGTTAGTGCATATGTTTACACCACCCAGAAGGAGACGAGATAGACACATGGTGGCTTTGGCAAAAATGTTCAGGGTGGGCTCCTGAGTCGATATAGCCATGTCCGTCTGTCCGTGAACACATTTTTGTAATCAAAGTCTAGGTTGCAGATTTAGTCCAATCGACTTCAAATTTGGCACAAGTATGTGTTTTGGCTCAGAATAGAACCCTATTGATTTTGGAAGAAATCGGTTCAGATTTAGATATAGCTCCCATATATATATTTCGCCCGATATGGACTTATATGGCCCCAGAATCCAGAGTTTTACCCTAATTTGCTTAAAATTTTACACAAGAAAAACAATTAGTACTATAGTCAAGTGTGCCAAATTTTATTGAAATCGGTTCAGATTTAGATATAGCTCCCATATATAGCTTTCGCCCGATATGGACTAATACGGTCCCAGAAGCCAGAGTTTTACCCCAATTTGGTTGAAATTTTGCACTAGGGGTACAATTGGGAGTGTGGTCAAGTGTGCCAAATTTTATTGAAATCGGTTCAGATTTAGATATAGCTCCCATATATATCGTTCGCCCGATTTACACTCATATGACCACAGTGGCCATTCTTTTACTCCGATTTAATTGAAATTTTGCACAAGGAGTAGAATTAGCATTGTAACTATGCGTGCCAAATTTGGTTGAAATCGGTTCAGATTTAGATATAGCTGCCATATATAGATTTCGCCCGATTTACACTCATATGACCACAGAGGCCAATTTTGTGCTCCAATTTAGTTGAAATTTTGCACAGGGAGTAGAATTAGCATTGCAGCTATGCGTGCCAAATTTGGTTGAAATCGGTTCAGATTTAGATATAGCTCCCATATATATGTTTTTCTGATTTCGACAAAAATGGTCAAAATACCAACATTTTCCTTGTAAAATCGCCACTGCTTAGTCGAAAAGTTGTAAAAATGACTCTAATTTTCCTAAACTTCTAATACATATATATCGAGCGATAAATCATAAATAAACTTTTTCGAAGTTTCCTTAAAATTGCTTCAGATTTAAACGTTTCCCATATTTTTTACTAACATTGTGTTCCACCCTAGTGCATTAGCCGACTTAAATTTTGAGTCTATAGATTTTGTAGAAGTCTATCAAATTCTTCCAGATCGAGTGATATTTAAATGTATGTATTTGGGACAAAATATAGCCCCCAACACATTTGATGGATGTGATATCGTATCGAAAATTTAGATCTACAAAGTGGTGCAGGGTATAATATAGTCGGCCCCGCCCGACTTTAGACTTTACTTACTTGTTTTCTTTAGAAAAATTTGTCAAAATTTTATTTCTGTAGAAAAATTTTTCAAAATTTTATTCCTATAGAAAATTTTGTGAAAATTTTATGTCTATAGAAAATTCTGTCAAAATTTTATTTCTATAGAAAATGTTGTCAAAATTTTATTTCTATAGAAAATTCTGTCAAAATTTGATTTCAAAAACAAAATTTTATTTCTTTAGAAATTTTGTCCACCTTTTATTTCTATAGAAAAGTTTTGTCAAAACGTGAGTTCTACAGAAAAAAAAATGTTGTAATTTTTTTTTTCTATAGAAAATTATGTCAATGTTATGTTAAAGCCAATAAACCAAAGTTCGCGTGAACAAAATCTGTATTGTAGTAATTTTCATCGAATTAGCTCTGACCTCCAAAATCTCATTATTTATTTTGACATGAATCTTTTTTGTTTGCTTGATTGCATAGATCTTTTTTGTCGGTTTGACTTTTTGAAAATTTCACCTTTTTCCACAAGTTGGAAAATTTATGGTTAGTTACCCTCTAATCGATGGATGGATGATGTCTCTCAAATAGCTGGACGTAAAACGTAGAATTTTCTGCATCATCATCAATAGATACACACGTGTCCGTCCATCCCATGGTTTACCTCTGTCACATAGATTGTCATTGTGTGTCACACAGAGTTACTGGTGTGTTGTTCATATCCAATCCAATACTGCATTTTATAGCATTTAGGTCTTCTCTTTTCATTTTCCAGATAAGAACATGTCAAATAATTTAGTTGCTATTGTAGAGATTTACTATTGTTGCTGTTGTTGTTATTGCTGCTGTTGTCATTTTAGTTCAGGTTTTAGTTGGAATATCTGGACACCAAAGACAACAACATCTATTTTATGCCTGAAGAGAAAAACAAGAAAAACTGAAAATGGAAAATATTTGTGTGTGGGTCTTTTAGTGATTATTAGAAAAGAATAGAACAAGGTACTAAACATAAATACTATCCATCCATCCATCTATCTATCTAGCCATCCACGTCCATCCATCTATCCTTTCATCCTTCCTACCATTATATAACTTTTCATTGTAAGAGCTCATTTCTCCTTTTAGTGTTGGTGCTCGGTTGACACAAATCAATAATTTATGGTTTTTCACATTTGAAGTGATTGAATTATGTGCGTGAGAACATTAAAGAAGTACTATGGAACGCTCACGCACATGTCCCCTTAATAATCGGAGTCTTTTTTAAGAATTAAGTGAATGCATTTTCAAAGTGAATGATGTACTTTGTGATGTCTTATCACCAAAGGATATTGATGAACTTAATGGAATTGTAATTTTTATATCCTCTACGATGAGATAGAGGATATGTTAAGTTCATCATAACCGTTTCAATGCATTGAAACAGTCTAAAATTCGGCCAAGCCGAATCTTATGTACTCTACACAATGGATCGCTTAGAAAGTCCTAGACAGAAATTTGCTTCTGTGTCGTTCGTAAAGAGCAAATCTGCACAAAATTTAATATCGTATTTTCGAGGTTTTGGTCACAATTTTTGACCCATCTATGATTCGAAGTATATCCGAATATGAGTACAAAATTTATATTAGAGAAATGCGTCTTCTATGCTAATCAAAATTTGCATTTGAAGGACATGAAATCTTTGGCCTCACGACAATAATTTTCCAGTGTGAATTCTCATTTTCATTCTCTGATACATAACATCCCACCAAAAAAACAGAAGTTGTTCCATAAACGCATCTTGGAATCCCCCATCAAATTTTATCCACTTCCTATGCAATCCCTTTGAACAAGTCCACAAAGATTTCTTTTAAAGCGCTTACGGGGATCCCCTATCGATTTTCCCACTTTCGATGGAGTCCTTTTAGACAAGTATTAGAAAGTACGTAATTAGGCTATTTTAAGTGAAAATTTTAGTTTTGAACAATTAAATTTCACAAAACAAAAATAGAAAATCAATAAAAAGTAAAACAAAAAATAGTATTAAAAAAATTAAATTTCATCACCGATTGAATTTGAACCTTTATCGTTTGACTTCACTTCTACGGAAGTTGTTTTTAAAAAGATTTTGCAAATTACGATAATTTTTAATAATTTATTGGACAAAATAAAAAAATAAAAACGATTTTTTAGAAAAATATTATATAAAAATAAGTAAGTAAAGTCTAAAGTTGGGTGGGGCCGACTATACAAAATTTCTCACCATAGTGAAGATCAAACTTTTAGGTACCATCTCAAATCAATCAAATTTATTGGGAACTATTTAAAGCTCTAAATTTAAATCTGAAGAGATTTGGACAATTTTCTTTACATTTCTACAAATTCTCTACAATTAAACATTAAATCAACTAACGAATTACAATGTTAGTAAAAATCGGAATATACGGCCTTAAGTTCGGCCAGGCCGAATCTTATGTTCCCTCCACCATGGATTGCGTAGAAACTTCTACTAAAGACTGTCATCCACAATTGGCTTACGGTAACACTTGCCGATGGCAAGGTATCTTAAAACTTCTTAACACCGTCTTCTAAATTAATCCATACGGGGTATATATTAAGCAAAAAAAACGATTAAAATTTTGTTAAACTGAATTATATACATCAGTTTAACAAAATTTTCTATAGAAATAAAATTTTGACAAAATTTTCGATATAAATAAAATTTTGACAAAATTTTCTATAGAAATAAAATTTTCTGTAGAAATAAAATTTGGCCAAAGATTTCTGTAGAAGTAAAATTTTGACAAAATTTTCTATAGAAATAAAATTTTGACAAATTTTTCCATAGAAATAAAATTTGGAGAACATTTTCTATAGAAATAAAATTTTGACAAAATTTTCTATTCAAATAAAATTTTGACAAAATTTTCTATTCAAATAAAAGTTTGAGAAAATTTACCTTTCAAATAAAATTTTGACAAAATTTTCTACAGAAATAAAACTTTGACAAAATTCTCTATAGAAATGAAGTTATGACAAATTTTCTTTAGAAATAAAATTTTGACAAAATTTTCGATAGAAATAAAATTTTGACAAAATTTTCTATACAAATGAATTTTTGACAAAATTTTCTATGGAAATAAAATTTTGACAACATTTTCTATAGATATAAAATTTTGACAAAATTTTCTGTAGATGTAAAATTTGGACAAGCTTTTCTATAGAAATAAAATTTTGACAAAAATTTCTGTAGAAATAAAATTTTAATAACATTTTCTATAGAAATAAAATTTGGACAAAATTTTCTATAGAAAAACAAGTAAGGAAAGTCTAAAGTCGGGCGGGGCCGACTATATTATACCCTTCACCACTTTGTATGTCCACATTTTCGATACCATATCAAATCCGTCCAATGTGTTGGATGCTATATGAATCCATACACATATATTCTGTATATCTGAGCAGATCTTTACAGAGTTCTGCAATACTTATAGATTTTACATTTAAGTCGGCTAATGCACTAGGGTGGAACACAATTTTAGTGAAAAAACCAGTAAGGAAAGTCTAAAGTCGGGCGGGGCCGACTATATTATACCCTGCACCACTTTGTACATCTAAATTTTCGATACCATATCACATCCGTCAAATGTGTTTGGGGCTATATATAAAGGTTTGTCTCAAATACATACATTTAAATATCACTCGATCTGGAAGAATTTGATAGACTTCTACAAAATCTATAGACTCAAAATTTAAGTTGGCTAATGCACTAGGGTGGAACACAATTTTAGTGAAAAACCAGTAAGGAAAGTCTAAAGTCGGGCGGGGCCGACTATATTATACCCTGCACCACTTTGTAGATCTAAATTTTCGATACCATATTACATCCGTCAAATGTGTTGGGGGCTATATATAAAGGATTGTCCCAAATACATACATTTAAATATCACTCGATCTGGAAGAATTTGATAGATTTCTACAAAATCTATAGACTCAAAATTTAAGTCGGCTAATGCACTAGGGTGGAACACAATGTTAGTAAAAAAATATGGGAAACATTTAAATCTGAAGCAATTTTAAGGAAACTTTGCAAAAGTTTATTTATGATTTATCGCTCCGTATATATGTATTAGAAGTTTAGGAAAATTAGAGTCATTTTTACAACTTTTCGACTAAGCAGTGGCGATTTTACAAGGAAAATGTTGGTATTTTGACCATTTTTGTCGAAATCAGAAAAACATATATATGGGAGATATATCTAAATCTGAACCGATTTCAACCAAATTTGGCACGCATAGCTACAATACAAATTCTACTCCCTGTGCAAAATTTCAACTAAATCGGAGTTAAAAATTGGCCTCTGTGGTCATATGAGTGTAAATCGGGCGAAAGCTTTATAGGGGAGATGTATCCAAATCTGAACCGATTTCAAGCAAATTTGGCACGCACAGTTACAACGCTAATTCTACTCCCTATGCAAAATTTCAACTAAATCGGAGCAAAAAATTGGCCTCTGTGGGCAAATGAGTGTAAATCGGGCGAAAGCTATATATGGGAGCTATATGTAAATCTGAACCGATTTTGCTGATATTTTGCAAGTTTTTCGAGAGTCATAAAATATTCGGATGTACGGAATTTGAGGAAGATCGGTTGATATACACGCCAATTATGACCAGATCGGTGAAAAATATATATGGCAGCTATATCTAAATCTGAACCGATTTTTTCCAAAATCAATAGGGATCGTCTTTGAGCCGAAACAGGACCCTATACCAAATTTTAGGACAATCGGACTAAAACTGCGAGCTGTACTTTGCACACAAAAATACATCAACAGACAGACAGACAGACAGACGGACATCGCTAAATCGACTCAGAATTTAATTCTAAGCCGATCCGTATACTAAAAGGTTGGTCTATGATTACTCCTTCTTGGCGTTACATACAAATGCACAAACTTATTATACCCTGTACCACAGTAGTGGTGAAGGGTATAAATATGGGAAACATTTAAATCTGAAGCAATTTTAAGGAAACTTTGCAAAAGTTTATTTATGATATATCGTTCGATATATATGTATTAGAGGTTTAGGAAAATTAGAGTCATTTTTACAACTTTGCGACTAAGCAGTGGCGATTTTACAAGGAAATTGTTGGTATTTTGACCATTTTTGTCGAAATCAGAAAAACATATATATGGGAGCTATATCTAAATCTGAACCGATTTCAACCAAATTTGGCACGCATAGCAACAATGCTAATTCTACTCTCTGTGCAAAATTTCAACTAAATCGGAGTAAAAATTGGCCTCTGTGGTCATATGAGTGTAAATCGCGCGAAAGCTATATATGGGAGATATATCCAAATCTGAACCGATTTCAACCAAATTTGGCACGCATAGTTTCAATGCTAATTCTACTCCCTGTGCAAAATTTCAACTAAATCGGAGTTAAAAATTGGCCTCTGTGGTCATATGAGTGTAAATCGGGCGAAAGCTATATATGGGAGATATATCCAAATCTGAACCGATTTAAACCAAATTTGGCACGCATAGTTACAATGCTAATTCTACTCCCTGTGCAAAATTTCAACCAAATCGGAGTTAAAAATTGGCCTCTTTGGGCAAATGAGTGTAAATCGGGCGAAAGCTATATATGGGAGCTATATCTAAATCCGAACCGATTTGGCTGATATTTTGCAAGTTTTTCGAGACACATAAAATATTCGGATGTACGGAATTTGAGGAAGATCGGTTGATATACACGCCAATTATGACCAGATCGGTGAAAAATATATATGGCAGCTATATATAAATCTGAACCGATTTCTTCCAAAATCAATAGGGATCGTCTTTGAGCCGAAAGAGGACCCTATACCAAATTTTAGGACAATCGGACTAAAACTGCGAGCTGTACTTTGCACACAAAAATACATCAACAGACAGACAGACGGACAGACAGACAGACAGACGGACATCGCTAAATCGACTCAGAATTTAATTCTAAGACGATCGGTATACTAAACGATGGGTCTCAGACTTTTCCTTCTTGGCGTTACATACAAATGCACAAACTTATTATACCCTGTACCACAGTAGTGGTGAAGGGTATAAATATGGGAAACATTTAAATCTGAAGCAATTTTAAGGAAACTTCGCAAAAGTTTATTTATGATATATCGTTCGATATATGTATTAGAAGTTTAGGAAAATTAGAGTCATTTTGATAAGTTTTCGACTTAGCAGTGGTGATTTGATAAGGAAAATGTAGGTATTTCGGTCAGTTTTCCCTAAATAGTAAAAACATATATATGGAATCTATACCGAAATCTGAACCGATTGCAATCAAATTTCACATGCATAGTTACTATGTTGAATCTACTCCCTGTGCAAAATTTCACATAAATCGTATAACAACTTTGACCTCTGTGGTCATATGACGGAAAAACGGGCGAAAGATATATATGGGAGCTATATCAAAATCTGAACCGATTTCAACCAAAATAAACACGCATATGCAGAAGCTTAATTCTACTGCCTGTGCAAAGTTTCAAGTTCAATTCGACTCCCTCTGCAAAAATTCACGTAAATCAGAGTAACACTTTTGCCTCTGTGGACATATTACACCAAATCGGGCGAATGATATATATGGGAGCTATATCTAAATCTGAACTGACTTCAACTAAATTTTGCACAATTAACGATACTATAAACGTACTCCTTGTGCAAAATTTCAAGCAATTCAGGGCAAAACTCTGGCTTTTGAGGCCATATAAATCCAAATCGGACGAAAGATATACATGGGAGCTATATCTAAATCGGAACCGATTTTAACCAAATTAAGCACACAAAACGATACTATTAAACGTACTTGTTGTGCAAAATTTGAAGCAAATCAGGGCAAAACTGGCTTTTGGGGCCATATAAGTCCAAATCGGTCGAAAGATATATATGGGAGCTATATCTATATCTGAATCGATTTCAACTAAATTTTGCACAATTAACGATACTATTAAACACACTCCTTGTACAAAATTTCAATAAAATCAGGGCAAAACTCTGGCTTTTGAAGCCATATAAATCAAAATCGGACGAAAGATATATAGGGGGGCTATATCTAAATCTGAACCGATTTCAACTAAATTTGGCACAATTAACGATACCATTAAACGTACTCGTTGGGCAAAATTTGAAGCAAATCAGGGCAAAACTCTCGCTTTTGGGGCCATATAAGTCGAAATCGGACGAAAGATGGGAGCTATATATAAATCTGAACCGATTTAGTTGATATTTCGCAGTTTTAACGGGACTGACAAAACATTCAGATGTACAAAATTTGAAGAACGGCGGTTCATAAATGCGTGAATTATGATCAAATCGGTGATAACTATATATGGCAGCTATATCTAAATCTGAACCGATTTTTTCCAAAATCAATAGCGATTGTCTTCTACCCGAAGAAAGATGTTATGTCAAATTTGAGGACGATCGGACTTAAACTGCGACCTGTACTTTGTGCACAAAATTACATATAGAGACAGACGGACGGACAGACAGACAGACAGACGGACATCGCTAAATCGACTCAGAATTTAATTCTAAGCCGATCGGTATACTAAAAGATGGGTCTATGACAATTATTTCTTGGCGTTACATACAAATGCACAAACTTATTATACCCTGTACCACAGTAGTGGTGAAGGGTATAAACATTTGGACAAAATTTTCTATAAAAATAAAATTTTGACACAATTTTCTAGAGAAATTAAATTTTGACAATATTTTCTATAGAACTAAAACTTTGGCAAAATTTTCTATAGAAATAAAATTTGGACAAAATTTTCTGTAGAAATAAAATTTGGACAAAATTTTCGGTAGAAATAAAATTTGGACAAGCTTTTCTATAGAAATGATATTTTGACAAAAATTCTCTGTAGAAATAAAATTTTGACAAATTTTTTTATAGAAATAAAATTTTGACAACATTTGCTATAGATATAAAATTTTGACAAAATTTTCTATAGAAATAAAATTTTGACAAAATCTTCTAGAGAAATTAAATTTTTACAAAGTCTTCTGTAGAAATAAAATTTTGACAAAATTTTTTATAGAAATAAAATTTTGACAACATTTTCTATAGCTATAAAATTTGGACAAGCTTTTCTATAGAAATAAAATTTTGACAAAATTTTCTATAGAAATAAAATTTTGACAAAATTTTCTATAGAAATAAAATTTTGACAAAATTTTCTATAGAAATAAAATTTGACAAAATTTTCTGTAAAAATAAAATTTTGACAAAATTTTCTGTAGAAATAAGATTTGGAAAAAATTTTCTGTAGAAGTAAAATTTGGACAAGCTTTTCTATAGAAATAAAATTTTGACAAAATTTTCTGTAGAAATAACATTTTGACAAAATTTTCTATAGAAATAAAATTTTGACAAAAATTTTTATAAAAAAAATTTTGACAAAATTTTCTATAGAAATAACATTTTGACAAAATTTTCTATAGAAGTAAAATTTTGGAAGATTATTTTTGGCTCGAGTGGCAACCATGATTATGAACCGATATGGACGAATTTTTGTGTGATTAGGGATCCATTTGCAATACTTTCCGACCTACATTACTAACAACTACTTATGCCAAGTTTCAAGTCGATACCTGGTTTCGTTTGCTTCGGAAGTTAGCGTGATTTCAACAGACGGACGGACGGACGGACATGCTTAGATCGACTCAGAATTTCACCACGACCCAGAATATATATATTGAACCTTAAACCATTTTTATGCAATTTGACAAAAGAGCAGTTATGGTTTCTTGACCGATACATATGTATTAGAGATATGGGAAAATTTGAGGCATTTTTATAATTTTTGCTAATTAGAAGTGGCTATTTTACAAAGATATTGGCTAAAACACTCCATGATAGGTGGTAAATTGTAGGTTGTGAGATACTTTTTAGCCATCGGAAAATATTTACACAAGTCGGAGGTGTGTATAGGATAATACTATAATACGGGGAAATCATCACAGAAATTTTTACAAAAAGTGGCTATTTTTGCCACATTTGTCCGAAGAAATCAATTAATATTTTTAATCGAGTATGGTTTTACTTCTACACGCAAAAAAATAATTCTTTCCTCCCAAACGAAATTTTAGACAAACAAAGTTCGTTTCTCATTTGCTTTTCGTTGAAAGGAAGTGTATTTGGAAGACAAGTATATACTTTTTGTGATAAACGTTTATTCTTTTCCTGGATGTAAAAGCAATTTCATAAAGACTAACTCAAAAAAATTTTTTTTGGCTAATTGCATTGTCCCTCACATCTTTCTCACTTCCACGAAGTTTTTTAGTTCTTAGCACCTTTTTCTGTAATACAAACAATGTAGAAGAAATTATACGATTTTATAAATTTTTAATTTTTTTTTACCTTTCGCCTGGACTGAGAATCGAACCGCGGACCATGCAATTTGTAAGGCAGCACACTATCCACTGAGCTACGTAGCTGTTATTGTCATCAATAGCTAATTATCCATATAAGTTATATTAATATAGCATAGCCTGCGGCGCCCACGAGCCGATTAAACAAAGTTTATTTGACAGAAAAATACATTTAGTTCGGGACCGTGGAGCAGTGGTTGCTACGTCGGACTTGCATGCCAAGGGTCGTGGGTTCGATCCCTGCTTCGACCAAAGTTTGTTTTTTTGTTTTTACATATATTCCAGATATGGTCGGAAAAAATTTTCAACATTACATTCTACTATATTAAATTTTTACTATGAACTGTAAAATGTGTCTTATTAAGGACCGAAAGTCAGAAAAGAACAGTGTTTGATATAAACGAAATGGGCTGTGTTGTTGGTTCAAAAATAACTCTTTTTATTGAAAAAATAAAAATTGTGTAACAAACGAATTTTTTTGGTGATAAAAGTGTATACTTTTCGAAGCAATTCAAAAAACTCTAACAAAAGAAAAACGTTTTCGGTACACGTTTTCCAAACGTTTTTTTTCTTTGCGTGTAATTTATGCTGTGATTGATATTCTCATTTTCGTCATTGAAATTAATTGGATCAACTAATTTCGTGATTGAATTAGAAAAATACATTTTTACCAAGAAATGTGAACATTTGTTCGATCCCGCAAATTGCCAACTCGCACTATAGATATTAGTTTGGTTCTTACTAGAAATAATGTCCACCAATGGTGTGGTTTTTTCTCACCATGATGCTATGTGCCATTCAGCTTACGTGTGAAATATACATACGCCATTGCAGTCGCCAAGAGCAGTCGGTGATTTATTACTTTGGTGATTGATTACCATCCCGAGTGCAAGTGATGACAATGTTCACAAACCCACCCTTATTTTTAGGGGAAGCCACGCCTTATTAGGATTTAGATGCTTAAAGGTTTCATTAAAACGAATAAAATGGAATAAACTCCTGTTGGAAATGTTCTATTTAATTACTGTTCAATGATTAGAAAGTGAATAGCACGATTGCCACTCGTGCCAAAAATAATCTACCAAAATTTTAAGAAAATTTCACTAAAAAATCTATCAAATTAAAAAGATCTTATTTTCTATTAAAAATTTAGTAAACATTTTGTCAAAATTTTATTTCTATTGAAAATTTGGCAAAATTTTATTTGTATAGAAAATTTTGTCGAAATTTTATTTGTATAGAAAATTTTGTCGAAATTTTATTTGTATAGAAAATTTTGTCGAAATTTTATTTATTTTGTCAAAATTGTATTTCTATAAAAAATTTTCTCAAAATTTTATTTCTATTGAAATTTTTTTTCAAAAATATTTTTCTATAGAAAATTTTGTCAAAATTTTATTTCTATAGAACAAGTTATATAAAAACAAAATTTCCCACTTAAAAAAAAAAAAAAAACATTTCATTTCTATAGAATATTTTGCCAAAATTTTTTATTACTACAGAAAATTTTGTCAAAATTTTATTATTATAAAAAATTTTGTAAAAATTTTATTTCTATAGAAAATTTAGTAAAATTTTATTTCTGATGGAAATTTTGTAAAATTTTATTTCTACAGAAAATTTTGTAAAAATTTTATTACTACAGAAAATTTTGTCAAAATTTTATTATTATATTTTATTTATTATTATAAATATTTGGTAAAATTTTATTTCTGATGGAAATTTTGTCAAAATTATATTTCTACTGAAAATTTTGTCAAAATTTTATTACTACAGAAAATTTTGTCAAAATTTTATTACTACAGAAACTTTTGTCAAAGTTTTGTAAAAATTTTATTTCTATAGAAAATTTGGTAAAATTTTATTTATTTATTTTATTTCTGAAGAAAATTTTATAAAATTTCATGTTATATAGAAAATTTTGTCAAAATTTTATTTCTGAAGAAAACTTTATCAAATATCTTTTTCTATAGAAAATTTCGTAAATTTTTCTTCTATAGAAAATTTGGTCAAAATTTTATTTCTATAGAAAATTTTTTCAAAATTTTATTTCTATAGAACATTTTGTCAAAATTTTATTTCTAGAGAAAATTTTGCCAAATTTTATTTCTACAAAAAATTTCGTCGAAATTTTATTTCTATAGAAAATTTGATAAAATTTTATTTCTGATGGAAATTTTGTCAAAATTTTATTTCTGAAGAAAATTTTGTCAATATTTTATTTCTACAGAAAATGTGTCAAAATTTTATTTCTACAGAAAATTTTTTTAAAATTTCGTAAAAATTTTATTTCTTTTGTCAAAATTCTATTTCTTTAGAAAATTATGTCAAAATTTAATTTCTATAGAAATTTTTTCCAAAATTTTATTTCTATAGAAAATTTTGTCAAAATTTTATTTCTACAGAAAATTTTGTCAAAATTTTATTTCTACAGAAAATTTCGTCAAAATTTTATTTCTATAGAAAATTTGGTTCCTGATGAGAATTTTATAAAATTTCCTTTTCTAAAGAAATTTTGGTCAAGGTTTTTCTATAGAAAATTTTGTCTATTTATACCCTTCACCACTACTGTGGTGCAGGGTATAATAAGTTTGTGCATTTGTATGTAACGCCAAGAAATAGTGGTCATAGACCCATCTTTTAGTATACCGATCGGCTTAGAATTAAATTCTGAGTCGATTTAGCGATGTCCGTCTGTCTGTCTGTCCGTCCGTCTGTCTGTATATGTAATTTTGTGCACAAAGTACAGCTCGCAATTTAAGTCCGATCGTCCTCAAATTTGGCATAAGGCCGTTTCTTGTGACATAGACAATCGCTATTGGTTTTGGAAAAAATCGGTTCAGATTTAGATATAGCTGTCATATATATTTATCCCCGATTTGGTCATAGTTAGCGTGTTTATCAACCGATTTTCTTGAAAAACCGTATATCCAAATATTTCATGAGTCTCGAAAATCTTGCAAAATATCAGCCAAATCGGTTCAGATTTAGATATAGTTCCCATATATAGCTTTCGTCCGATTTAGACTCACATGACCACAGAGGCCAAAGTCTACTACCGATCTTCGTGAAATTTTGCACAGAGGGTAGAATTGACATTCTACCAAGGCTTGGTAAATTTTATTGAAATCGGTTCAAATTTAGATATAGCTCCCATATATCTTTTGTCCGATTTGAACTTATATGGCCACAAAAGCCAGAGTTTTGCCGTGATTTGCTTCAAGTTTTGCACAAGGGGTACGTTAGTATCGTTAAGTATGTCAAATTTTGTTAAAATCGGTTCAGATTTAGATATAGCTCACATATATATCTTTCGTCCGATTTGAACTTATAAGGCCTCAAAATCCAGGGTTTTGCAGTGATTTGCTTCAAATTTCGCACAAGGAGTACGTTTAGTAGTATCGGTAATTGTGACAAATTTGGTTGAAATCGGTTCAAATTTAGATATAGCTCCCATATATTTCTTCCGTCCGATTTGCACTCTTATGACCAGGGGGGGGCAAAAATAATACTCCCATTTACGTGAAATTCCGCATTGATAGCAGAATTATTATTCTAACTATGCATGTCAAATTTAGTCAAAATCGGTTCAGATTATATATAGCTCCTATATATACGTACACCAGAGTTGGGGAATATGGTAGACTGTTTCATATTTTAGACCCGTTTTCAAATGGAATTTTCCACCAATTGACTGGATAGTTTCCACAGAGAATATATTTAGTATGATATTTAAGTGTGTCAAGTTTGATCTAATTTGGTTCAGATTTAGATAAAGATATTCGTTTTTCCGGTTTATACAAATATTGCCAAAATTCCCACACTTTACACAACATTCTGTGATGATTTCCCCATATCGTAGTCATATCCTACACACTGTAATGCCAAAATTTCCACAGAGCGGATGAGTTTTAAATAAGGCTCCAAGTCGCCCGACTTGACCAAATAGTATATCACAACCCACACTTGACCACATATCATGGCGAGATCTAACCAATATCCTTGTTTTTTACTAACATTGTGTTTCATTCCAGAGGTTAGCCGATTTAAATTTTAATTCTAGAGTTCTTGTAGAAGTACAAAAAATTGTCTCCATTAAAAGTATTTGTATCTGGAAATGCAAACCTGGGAGCTATATACTCCCAGCAAATTTGAAGTAGTTGAGATGGTAACACAAATGTTTGTCTACATAGTGGTGAAGGGTATAATATAGTCGGCTCCGCCCGACTTTAGACTTTACTTACTTGTTTTTTTTATAGAAAATTTTATCAAAATGTTATTTCTGAAGAAAATTTTATCTTTTTCTAAAGAAAACCTCCTACATTTTTCTTCTATAGAAAATGTTGTCAAAATTTTATTTCTATAGAACAAGTTTTATAAAAACAAAATTTCCCACTTTTTAGAAAAACATTTTATTTCTATAGAATATTTTGTCAAAATTTTATTACTACAGAAAATTTTGTCAAAATTTTATTATTATAGAAAATTTTGTCAAAATTTTGTCAACATTTTATTTCTATAGAAAATTTGGTAAAATTTTATTTCTGATGGAAATTTTGTCAAAATTTTATTTCTACAGAAAATTTTGTTAAAATGTTATTTCTACAGAAAATTTTGTCAAAAGTTTGTAAAAATTTAATTTTTATAGAAAATTTGGTAAAATTTTATTCTGATGGAAATTTTGTCAAAATTTTATTTCTGAAGAAAATTTTATAAAATTTCTTGTTATGTAGAAAATTTTGTCAAAATTTTATTTCTTAAGAAAATTTTATCAAATATCTTTTTCTATAGAAAATTTCGTAAATTTTTCTTCTATAGAAAATTTGGTCAAAATTTTATTTCCATTGAACAAGTTTTATAAAAACAAAATTTCCCATTTTTTTTTACATATATTTTTTGGGAACAATAAGCCCGTATATATTTCTAAAGTTTGCAAAGATCGAATTGAATATTTTCTATTAGCGTTAAAAAAATATTTTACCGTCAACAGAAATCTTAGTTTATCCAAAACTAAATTCTTCAGAAAAGCAAACTTTTCTTTCAGTGTAGTTGTTTAAATGTTCAATATTATTTGTTCACAACTTCCTTTTAGGTAATAAGTGATATTACCTAAAGTATTGGAAAGTGATAATGTATTTGAAAATTTAATATCCCTCACCCCTTCACCAAAATATTGTATCACTCGCCGAAAGTTAATCTTAGTCCCCAAAGACCTCATCATTATTCTTTATGACAAACGATTGAAAAGCAAAGCAACTGCTTGGCTTCATTTATGGGGCATTTTTTGTTATTGTTTTTTTTTCAATTTCCAAATTTGAAAAATTCCATATTTATTACAGATTTTTTATGACGATGTTGTTGTTGCTTTTTTTTTTGGTGGTATTGATGCTTCTTTTGATATCATTTACAAGTTCGTTAAATGTCAATCTCAATTATCAAATTTATGGCGTTTATGGTTTTTAATATAAAAGAACAACGATTTTCACCATTTTATTGTATGGTTTTATGATCGCTCTAACTCTGGATAGATGGATGAATGGATGGATGATTTCAATCGTTCAATGGATGGTTGGGCTTTTAGAGGGTTTGTTCAAATTGAGATCAGTTTTTTTTTTGGGGGGGGGGGGATTTTTGGTGTTTTATGTTTGCTTTAGAAATTTGTTGTAATTATAAAATATTAATCATAATTTTGAAGATTTTTTTGTCGATACGACTTCATATTTTATTTATTTTTTTGTATGATTGTTTTAGTTCGACCATTTTGGAAATGTGGATGAACTATTGTGTATTCGAAGACTTTGCCATCACTGCTTCATTTTTATGACATTCGATTTGTATGTGAGAGTGTGTCAGGTTTATTATTCGATTTTATTTCATTTTTATGGGTTTTTTTCTATCAACTCCTCACCAACATCTATCTGAAGTTGATTATGAATTTGTTTTTGACCTGTAAGGGTGATTAAGGCGGCTTCGACATGGCACAGTGTTTGGAAAACAATTATAATTAAATTACAAGATTTTTTTTAGGATTTGTTCTGTTGCTATTAGTGTGTATTTCTTTGAAATTGAAATATTACTCTTAAGTAAAGAATATACATAGAAAAAAATATTTTTTTTTTTTTTTTTGGAAACGAAACTCTAACTTTTCATCGACCAAAGTGATGTTTTTCCAACCATTTGAATTAGAACCCAACAAAAAAAATTGGCAGTTGTTCTAAAGGCACAACTTTAACAACGATTCCAAAAATGTCCTCCACATCGGTCCATAATTATATAACTATAGCCCCCATATAAACCGATCCTCAAATTTGGCTTTCGGAGCCTCAAAGAGAAGCAAATTTAATCCGATCCAGCTAAAATTTGGTACATGGTGTTGGTGTTGGTCATTAACAACCATGCACATGGATCCATAATTATATATAGCCCTTGTATAAACCGATCCCCAGATTTGACCTCCGGAGCCTCTTGGAGGAACAAAATTCATCCGATCCGGTTGAAATTTGGAACGTGGTGTTAGTATATCGCCGCTAACAACCATACCAAAATTGGTCCATATCGGTCTATAGTTAGGTTAGGTTAAAGTGGCAGCCCGATTAAGTTACAGACTGACTTAGCATAGTCAGCCCATTGTTATCACACAAAAATTGGTCCATATCGGTTCATAATCATGGTTGCCACTCGAGCGAATAATAATCTACCAAAATTTTATTTATATAGAACATTTTGTAAAATTTTTATTTCTATAGAAAATTTTTTCAAAATTTTATTTCTACAGAAAATTTTGTTAAAATTTTATTTCTATAGCAAATTTTGTTAAAATTTCATTTCTATAGAAAATATTGTCAAAATTTTATTTCTATAGAAAATTTTGTAAAAATTTTATTTCTATAAAAATTTTTGTCAAAATTTTATTTCTATAGATTTTTTTTAATGTTATTTTTTATAGAAAATTTTGTCAAAATTTTATTTTTATAGAAAATTTTGTCAAAATTTTATTTCTATAGAAAATTATGTCAAACTGAATTATATACGTATTCAATCGATTTTTTTATACCCTCCACCATAGGATAGGGGGCGGAATGACAAGGTTAATATACAACTTTGTCATTCCGTTTGTAACACATTGAAATATTGCTCTAAGAACCCATAAAGTATATATATTTTGGGTCGTGGTGAAATTCTGAGTCGATTTGAGCATGTCCGTCCGTCTGTTGAAGTTACGCAAACTTCCGAACGAAACAAACAATCGACTAGAGACTTGGCACAAGTAGTTGTTATTGATGTAGGTCAGCTGGTATTGCAAATGGGCCATATCGGTCCACTTTTACGTATAGCCCCCATATAAACGAACCCTCAGATTTGGCTTGCAGAGCCTCGAAGAGAAGCAAATTTCATCCGATCCAGCTGGAATTTGGTACATTGAGTTGGTATATGGTCTCTAACAACCATGGCTTGCGGAGCCTCTAAGAGAAGAAAATTTCATCCGATCCAGTTGAACTTTGGTTCGTGGTGTTAGTATGTGGTCTCTAACAACCATGCAAAAACTGGTCCATATCGATCCATAATTATATAGAGCCCCATATAAATCGATCCCCAGATTTGGCTTACGGAACATCGTGGAGGAACAAAATTCATCCGATCTAGTTGAAATTTGGTACGTGGTGTTAGTATATGGTCTTTAACATTCGCGCTAAAATTTGTCCATATCGGTTCATAATTATATATAGTCCCATATAAAGCGATCCCCAAGTTTGAACTCCGGAGCCTCTTGGAGGAGCAAAATTCATCCGATCCGGTTGAACTTTGGTACGCGGTGTTAATATATGGTCCCTGATAACCATGCCAAAATTGGTCCATATCGGTCCATAATTATATAGTCCCCATATAAGCCGATCCCCAGATTTGACCTGCGGATCCTCTTGAAGGAGTAAATTTCATCCGATCCGGTTGAAATTTGGTAGATTGTGCTAGTATATGACCAACCATCAAACCATGCCAAAATTGGTCCATATCGGTCTATAGTTATATATAGCCCTCAGAGAAATCTAACCCCAATCATACAAATTTTGGTCCATATCGGTACATAATTGCATATAGTCGCCTTATAAAGCGACTCCATATTTCAATTCGGCTGTCTAATTACCGCGCAAAACTTCATATCCGTTGGTCAAGAACTGAGTTATATACGTATTTAATCTAATTTATACCACATATGGACTAACTTACAATTTAGAGGACGATGTTAAGAAGTTTTAAGATGGCAAGGTCATCGGCAAGTATTACCACAACCCAAGTAATTCGATTGTGGATGGCAGTCTTTAGGTTAGGTTGTAGAGGATGACATCAGTTTTTGTGTTGAAATTGAAGTCCACTTAGACCCGTAAAGGTCCATTGTGATTCCTCGATGTGATCTTTCCATCTTCTTGCTTCCGATGTGGTCCGCTTTGTCCCAGAGCTTCCTCTTGCTTGTTCTCTTTGAAAGATATCTCAGAACAGCCAACCAGAGGCCCTGATGAATGCAAGTATGTTCCTTAAGCTGCACTCCCACAGATCAGTGAGAGCCTGAAGGAAAAAGGAGCCCAGTACAAGTATCTTGTTTCTTCTAAAGGATAAAGCTGGACACTGGCACAGGAAGTGGTACGAGTCCTCCGTAACTTCCGTGTCCAGGCACCATCTACAGATAACATCGTCTTTAAGTCCTATTCTTACCATGTGTTTCCCAAGTGTGTTATGTCCTGTTATGATACCAATCAGTGGCCGCAATTCTTCTCTGTTCATCGACATCAAAATTTCGCAGTTCCTACGTTTCTTTTCGTCCCATATCAACTTGGTTTGCTCGCAACCATCCGAAGAAATCCAGCGTCTTCGCTATAGTTCGTCATATTTGTCCTATATCCAGTAATGATAAGAAGATACACACAAAAAATTTTTTTCTGATTCAATCACGAAATTAATTGATCCAATTAATTTTTAAATTGAAATGTCTTCAATCACAGAAATGATAGTATCAATTAAAAAATTAATTGAAGGTCAGTTAAAAAAATTAATTGATCCAATTAAAAAATTTAATTGATACTATTAATTTTTGTGAGTGATTTTTGTTTCAATTAAAAAATTTGTCGAATCAATTACATTTTTAATAGGATATTGTTTAAAGGTCAATTAAATTTTTAATTGGAAAAATTTTCGTGAAATTTTTTCTTTGTAGTGGAGGGAAAACGTCCGCTAGGACATTATTCGTTCCACGAGCGCGAGCTCTCCTTAACCAGCACATCCGCTTCCTCATTTCCAATTATCCCATAGTGCCCAGGTACCCAGCACAGAGTTATATTATGCTGTTAAGTGAGAACCTTGACTTCTCTACGACAGCGGCTGACTACCTTAGACCTTATATCAGCACTACACAATGCCTTTATAGATGCCTGACTGCCGATGAAGAAGCTGATATCGCTTCTGAATAACGGCTCCATCAACAGCGACTCAGCAGCCTTTGTGATCGCAGAAATCTCAGCGTGAAAAACACTGCAATCACTATCCAGCGTGTAAGACTCCCTTATTTCTAGTTCACTACAATAGATTCCGCTGCCCGTTCCTTCCTCCTTCTTTGACCCGTCCGTATACATGTTCAAGGTTCCGAAAGGTATCCTCCTGTCTTCCCACTCCTCTATACTTGGTATAATGTATGTCGGTTTGTTATTATAAACATACTCCGTGGCCATATGGTCCGTATCTCTATACTGCCCGGCAAGAATTTCAGTATGCCTGCAGGCTGTCCTCACCAGCGTGTTCAAGCTCCTAAGTTTCAGAAGTGTCATTTCCGCCGTCTTCCTTACGTGCAAATCGAGTGGGATAACTCCCATCAGTACCTCCAAAGCGGTAGTGGCTGTGGCCCTCATAGCGCCTGTCTTATAAATAAGTGCAGTCCTATTTATCCTATTTATTCTCAGCATATGATTTTGGTAGTTCACGATTGTCCACCAAATATGACAACCATATGTGGTCACAGGTCTTACAACCGCGGTATAAAGCCAGCCAAAAAGAGAAGGCCTCTTTCCCCATCTCCGCCCGACCAATTTCTGGCACGAGTATAATGCCACATAGGCCCTTTTTATGCCAGTCTTTAGTAGAAGTTTCTACTCAATCCATGGTGAAGGGAGGGAGATTCGGCCTGGCCGAACTTACGGCCGTATATACTTGTTATACCCCCCACCATAGGATGGGGGTATATTAACTTTGTCATTCCGTTTGTAGCACATCGAAATATTGCTCTAAGACCCCATAAAGTATATATATTCTGGGTCGCGGTGAAATTCTGAGTCGATCAGAGCATGTCCGTCCGTCCGTCCGTCCGTCTGTTGAAATCACGCTAACTTCCGAACGAAACAAGCTATTGGCACAAGTAGCTGTTATTGATGTAGGTCGGATGGTATTGCAAATGGGCCATATCGGTCCACTTTTACGTATAGCCCCCATATAAACGGACCCCCAAATTTGGCTTGCGAATGCTCTAAGAGAAGCAAATTTCATCCGATCCGGCTGAAATTTGGTGTTAGTATATGTCTCTAACAACCACGCAAAAATTGGTCCACATTGGTCCACAATTACATATAGCCCCCATATAAACCGATCCCATGATTTGGCTTGCGGAGCCTCTAAGAGAAACAAATTTCATCCGATCCGGCTGAAATTTGGTACATGGTGTTAGTATATGGTCTCTAATGACCATGTAAAAATTGGTCCACATCGGTGCATAATTACATATAGCCACCATATAAACCGATCCCCCGATTTGGCTTCCGGAGCCTCTAATAGAAGCAACTTTAATCCGATCCGGCTGAAATTTGGTACATGGTGTTGGTATATGGTATCTAATAACTATGCAAAAATTGGTCCATATCGGTGCATAATTACATATAGCCACCATATAAACCGATCCCCCGATTTGGCTTCCGGAGCCTCTAAGAGAAGCAAATTTCATCCGATCCGGCTGAAATTTGGTACATGGTGTTAGTATATGGTCTCTAATGAACATGCAAAAATTGGTCCACATCGGTGAATAATTATATATAGCCCCCATAAAAACCGATCACCAGATTTGATCTCCGGAGCCTCTTGGAAGTCCAAAATTCATCTGATTCAGTTGATATTTGGTGCGTGGTGTAAATATATGGCCTCAAGCATCCATGCAAAAATTGGTCGAAATCGGTCCATAATTATATATAGCCCCCATATAAACCGATCCCCGGGGCCCCTTGGAAGAGCAAAATGCATCCAATTCGATTGAAATTTGGTACGTGATGTTAGTATATGCTATCCAACAACCATGCAGGAATTGGTTCATATCAGTCCATAATTATATATAGCCCCCATATAAACGGATCCCCAGATTTGACCTCCTGTGCCTTTTGGAGAAGCAAAATTCATCCGATCTGGTTGAAATTTGGTACGTGGTGGTAGTATATGGTCCCTAACAACCAAGCAAAATGTTATCCATATCGGCCCATAATTATGTAGTCTCCATATAAACTGATCCCCATATTTGACCTACGGAGCCTCTTGGAAGCAACATTCATCCGATCCGGTTGAAGTTTGGTACGCGGTGTTAGTATATGGTCTCTATCAACTATGCACAAACTGGTCCATATCGGTCAATAATTATATATAGCACCCATATAAATCGATCCCCAGATTTGACCTCCGGAAACACTTGGAGGAGCAATATTCATCCGATTCGGTTGAAATTTGGTACATTTTATTTCTATGGAAAATTTTGTCAAAATTTTATTTCCATAGAAAATTATGTTAAAATTTAATTTCTATAGAAAATTATGTTAAAAATTTATTTCTATAGAAAATTGTATTTCTATAGTAAATTTTCTCAAAATTTTATTTCCATAAAAAAAAATGTTCTCAATATTTTATTTCTATAGAAAATTTTCTCAAAATTTAATTTCTATCGAAAAGATTCTCAAAATTTTCCCAAAATTTTATTTATAGGAAATTTGATCAAAATGTGGTAAAAATGCAGTCCCGAAAATGTTATTTATTGTAATTACTCAGGAAGTTCTTGTAATTATTTTTTATAACCTTTTTTTCATATTTTTAATGGGTAATTTTAATTTTATTTGTTGCAAATTAGTTAAAAACAGAGTAAGAACTGACAAAATTATAGCAATTATTTAATTTTTGTCGAAACAAATGCCAAATCCAGAGAAATTGCCGTTTTTTTTTAAATATTTGAGGTCAAGCGTTAGAATGCATTAAAAATCATAAAAACTTATAAAAATTATTTATATGGCAAAATATTAAAATCCAAAATACTGAATTCGAATCACACCTTAAGAAGTGGTGCAAATTCTTTGCAACGGCTATTGAAATGGTGGACATCCGCTCTATGACAAGCCCTTCAACCTCCAAGTAGACTTTTAAGCTTCTATCTCGAGTTTACTAACTAAAACGAATTAAAAAAAAAATATTTTCATTATTTACTTACAATTTCTCCACACTGTGAACCAATAACTGATGGAAGGCTATTTTTTCGTTTTTCTTATGAGCGTTACAAATTTCATATTTATTATTGATTAAAACTATAGTATTTCATTTGTTATAGACCAAAGACAAAACAAGTCAAAGAGAGAGAGAGGAAACGACAAAATGTATATTTTATATTTTTATGTCGATCATAAAATTTTATGACTGCCCGATTGTGTTGATGATTTGAGGCTGGTTGAAATACCGAAGAAAGCAAAAACAAACAGCCATCTTTCAAACAATAGCCATCGATAATGATAATTTCAAGGAATGTATTATGAAAAATCAATAATTTATTTGAAATTAAATCAGTTTTTTGATGTGTATGTGTGTGTGTTTTTTTTTCGTTTTTTTATGGTCAGTGATAATACATCGCCTAATTGTATATCGGAGTGTGATATAGGCAAACTCTGGTCATAGTAAGTTTTAAATTTTAAAAAATCTTGATGGATTTCAATAAACTATCGCCCTAGATCAATGGCTTTGGAGAAATGTTAATCTATCGATATAGATTATGCAAAATAATAGTTGGTTTTCTAAAGGTTATTGACATGACCCCTAATACGTAGAAAAACCAATACCACTAGACTTACATAAAATTTTGTGGAATTTGTAAAACTATGAAGTGATAATTGTTCATCCATTTGTACTTAGGCTACTACCTCAAAATATAGAGTTGAAATTCGTTTTTAGACTGGAGAATAAATTCAAGGTGAATTTATTCACCAGACTAATTGTCTGACAATATAAAAGTTTTTCGTAGCTTTGAAATCAGAAATATGAAGGTTCTAAAACGTTGGAATTAGTGAGGGGATGGAGTTATTAACAACTACTGCAAACTAGAGAAAATCGGCCATAAGTTTACGAAGGTATTTGAGGATATTCTTAGAAATTATATCAGATAACAGTCTTCTATGCCACACACAGTATCAAAGGAAAGTTTGGGGAAAGTAGATCAGCCAAATGCAAGAATTGAGGAATGTAAGAAATAACACATTTTTCTAAGAGAGAGTTTTGAGGAGCAGGTTGTGAATTCCATTGACTCCTGAAGACTTCGTTTACATTAGCTTCAATAGCATGATAGACATGCTATTCAAGCATGTAATCCACTTCCCGGTGAATGTGAATCAATTCCACGATTTACGTGTCCTACAATCCACTTTCACCGGAATTTTCGTGAAATCAATTCACTTGCAAAAGTCTTGGTGAATGTTGAATTATGTCCAAGATGGGTGTATTTCCGGTTAAAAAAAGTACTCGCGTAAAAAATTTGAAATGTTTTATATTTAATACATGAGTTTTATTAAAACTGTGTCATTTTTAATTAAAACAAGTATATACGGCCGTAAGTTCGGCCAGGCCGAAGCTTATGTACCCTCCATCATGGATTGCGTAGAAACTTCATCTAGACACTGCCATCCACAATCGAATTACTTAAGTTGCGGTAACGATTGCCGATGGCAAGGTATCTTAAAACCTCCTAACACCATCTTCTAAATTCTATGTAAGTCCATACGTGGTATATATTAAATCAAAAAAGATCGATCCAATACGTATATAATTCAGTTTGACAAAGTAGACATAAAATTTTGACAAAATTTTCTACAGAAATAAAATTTTAACAAAATTTTCTATAGAAATAAAATTTTCACCAAATTTTTATAGAAATAAACTTTTGACAACATTTTCTATAGAAATAAAATCTTGGTAGGTTATTTTTGGCTCGAGTGGCAACCATGATTATGAACCGAATAAAATTTGAACAATATTTTCTATAGAAATAAAATTTTGATAAAATTTTCTATAGAAATAAAATTTTGACAATGATGAAAATTTGATTATGAACCGAATAAAATTTTAACAAAATTTTCTATAGAAATAAAATTTTGACAAAATTTTCTAAAGAAATAAAATTTTTGTAGATTATTTTTGGCTCTAGTGGCAACCATGATTACGAACCGATATGGACCAATTTTTGTGTGATTGGACCAATTTTGGTATGGTTGTTAGCGACCATATACTAACACCACGTGCCTAATTTGAACCGGATCGGATGAATTTTGCTCCTCCAAGAGGCTCCGGAGGTCAAATCTGGCGAATGTTTTATATGGGGGCTATATATAATTATGGACCGATATGGACCAATTATGGCACGGTTGTTAAAGATCATATACTAACACCATGTTCCAAATTACAACCGGATTGGATGAAATTTACTTCTCTTGGAGACTTCGCAAGCCAAATCTGGGAATCGGTTTATATGGGGGCTATATATAATTATGAACGGATGTGGACCAATTTTTGCATGGTTGTTAGAGACCATATACCAATATCATGTACCAAATTTCAGGCGGATCGGATGAAATTTGCTTCTCTTTGAGGCTCCGCAACCAAAATCTGGGGATCGGTTTATATGGGCGCCATATATAATTATGGACCGATGTGGACCAATTTTTGCACGGTTGTTACAGATCATATACCAACACCATGTACCAAATTTCAGCCGGATCGGATGAAATATGCTTCTCTTAGAGGCTCCACAATCCAAATCTGGGGATCGGTTTATATGGAGGCTATATATAATTATGGACCGATGTGGACCAATTTTTGCATGATTGTTAGAGACCATATACCAACACCATATACCAAATTTCAGCCGGATCGGATGAAATTTGCTTTTCTTTTAGGCTCCGCAAGCCAAATCTGGGGATCGGTTTATATGGGGGCTATATATGATTATGGACCGATGTGGACCAATTTTTGCATGGTTGTTAGAGACCATATACCAACACCATATACCAAATTTCAGCCGGATCGGATGAAATATGCTTCTGTTAGAGGCTCCACAAGCCAAAACTGAGGGTCCCTTTATATGGGGGCTATACGTAAAAGTGGACCGATATGGCCCATTTTCAATACCATCCGACCTACATCGATAACAACTACTTGTGCCAAGTTTCAAGTCTATAGCTTGTGTTGTTCGGAAGTTAGCGTGATTTCAACAGACGGACGGACGGACATGCTTAGATCGACTCAGAATTTCACCACGACCCAGAATATATATACTTTATGGGATCTTAGAGCAATATTTCGATGTGTTACAAACGGAATGACAAACTTATTATACCCCCTCACCATTCTATGGTGGTGGGTATAAAAATAATAAGTTGTAATAAGTCTATTGATTCCACTTATTTTGATTTCCGTCTTAGTGAATTTTTGGGTGATTTGTTCAACCCAGCTGGCTACAGAAAAGTTCAAAAAAGAACGTAGAATTAAGAACACCAAATTTTCACGTTCGTGGATTTGACGTGAATAGTGGAAAAAGGATTGAAGTGGATATCCGAATATGGGTGTTAGTTTTTTATAGTTACACCGATGTTATTGATATTATTTTCTGGTGAAAAAAAAATAAATTCCCAGCAAAAAAAAAAAAGAACTTCCAACAAAGTAGTTTGTGATCCGGAAGTAGTGCAAACTTGGTTCATCTCCAATGAATCTTACATGAGCTTGTCATCGAACGGAAATAATTCGTTTTTGGATCATTTCATTTCTATAGAAAATTTTTTCAAAATTTTCTTTCCATAGAAATTTAGGTCTAAATTTTATTTCTGTTGAAAATTAGGTCAAAATATTATTTCTATAAAATATTGGATAAAGTTATATATGTACACAAAATTTTCTAAAATGTTAATTTCTACAGAAATTTTTGTCGAAATTTTATTTCTATAGAAAATTTGGTCAAATACAAAATATTGTCAAAATTTTATTGCTATAGAAAATTTGATAAAAATTCTATTTCTATAGAAAATTTGGTCAAAATTCTATTTCTGCAGAAAAATTAGTCAAAATCTTATTTCTATACAAAAAATTTAGTCAAAATTTTATTTCTATAAAAAATTGTGTCAAAATTTTATTGCTATAGAATTTTTTGATAAAATTGTATTTAATTTTATTGTGTTAACATTTTATTTATGTAGAAATTTTGGTCAAACATTTCTTTCTATAAAAAAATTTTGTCAAAATGTTATTTCAATAGAAATTGGATAAAAATTTTATTTCTATAGAAAATTTTTAAGAGTTTATTTCAACAAAAATATTATCTTTACAAAATTTTTTTCAAAATTCGATTTCTATAGAAAATTGTTTCAAAATTTTCTTCTCATAGAAATTTAGCTCAAAACTTTATTTCCATTGAAGAAAAAAGTCAAAATTTTATTTCTATAGAAAATTGGGTAAAATTTTAACCTAAACAAAATTTTCTTAAATGTTAATTTCTACAGACAATTTTGCCGACAATTTTCTTTCTATAGAAAATTTGATCAAAATGTTATTTCTATAGAAATTTTCCTCAAAATGTTATGTCTAAGATTTTTTTTTCAAAATTTTATTCTATAGAAATTTTTCTTAAAATTTTGTTTCTATAGAAAATGGTGTTTTTCAATACAAAATTATGTTTTTTTTTTAATACAAAAATTATTTCAATACCAAAATTTGTCAAAATTTTATTTCTATAGAAATTTTGGCCACACTTTAATTTCTATAGAAAATTTGATCTAAAATTTTCTTTATATACACATAGAGAAGGTTTCAAAGCTTCTCTAAGTGGTTTCACTGGAATGTGGAACGCCGTTCGGACTCGGCTATAAAAAGGAGGTCCCTTGTCATTGAGCTTAACATGGAATCGGGCAGCACTCAGTGATAAGAGAGAAGTTCTCCACTGTGGTATCACAATGGACTGAATAGTCTGAGTAAGCCTGATACATCGGGCTGCCACATAACCTAACCTAACCAGAGAAGGAATATGATCACCTCAAACATGTTTTAAGAGCAAAATGTTATTTTTGGGTGGTGACCATGTGACATGGTTTTCGCTACCATGTTATTTTCTCGGAAATCATGTATCTGATTTCGACAAGAAATTTGACGAGAAAATAACATTTTAGTGACACACATGTTACATGGTCACCATACACAAATAATATTTTGCTCTTAAAACATGTTTGAGGTGATCATATTCCTTCTCTGCGTGTAGAAAATTTGGTCTAATTTTTTTTCATATAGAAAATTTGGTCAAAATTTTATTTTTATAAAAAATTCGATAAAAAATTTATTTTTACAGAAAAATTCTATTTATATATTCTCTATAGAAATATCTATTTCTATAGAAATATTAGTCACAATTTTATTTCTATAACAATTTTAGTCAAAATTTTATTTATATAGAAAATTTTGTCAAAATTTTATTTCTACAGAACATTTGGTCAAAATTTTGTTTTTATAGAAAATTTGATTAAATTTTTTATAGAAAATTTGATTAATTTTTTTCCATAAGAAATTTGGTAAAAATTCTATTTCTATGGAAATATTGGTCAAAATTTGATTTTTATAAAAAAAAAAAATTGTCAAAATTTTATTTCTATATAGAATTATGTCAAAGTTTTATTGCTATAAAAAATTTTTTTAAATCGTATTTCTTTAGGAAATTTTGTTAACATTTTATTTCTGTAGAAAATTTGGTGGACATTTTATTCCTATAGAAAGTTTGGTTAAAATGTTATTTCTATGAAATTGGTTGTTAAACATCCTATTGGTCATTGGTCATTATTTTATTTCTATAGAAAATTTGGTCAAAATTTTCTTTCTTCAGAAAATTTGTTCAAAATTTTATTTCTACAGAAAATTTGGTCAACATTTTATTTCTATAAAAAAGTTTGTCAAATTTTGATTTCTTTCAAAAAATTTTATTTCTATAGAAAATTTTTACATAATTTTATTTCTGAAGAGAATTTTGTCAAATTTTTTTTTTTTCAAAAAATTTGGCCAAAAAATTATTTATATAGAAAATTGGGTTAAGTTACCTTAGGTTAGGTGCTAGCCCGATGTATAAGGCTCACTTTGACTATCCAATCCATTGTGATACCACATTGGTGAACTTCTCTCTTATTACTGAGTGCTGCCCGATTCCATGTTAGGCTCAATGACAAGGGACCTCCTTTTTATAGCCGAGTCCGAACGGCTTTAATTTGATATTAACGGCCAAAATCGATTAACTAAAATCCATAGTTTTCATTGATTGGAGAATGACTCTTCATACTTCATAGATTATAAACAACTCCAATAATTTCCTTAATGCTTGAAAATTCCAGAATTTTTTCTATAAAATCAAAATTCTGGGAAATTCATAAATCTGCTATCACAACAGTATTCGATTTAAAGATCAAAAGCAAATCCATCCACTAAAATGTACTTAAAATGATTTTCTTCACTTAAAATCACCCAGGAAATATGGCTCATAAAAATATATTACCAATTGAAAACCAATCAAAATTAGATATCATATTTGTGATGGGCTATACTTAACAATGGGAAAAAGGCAATAAATTGGAAAAAAGTGGATTTTAAGAGGTTCAGTATTGAGAGTTTGTTTTTGGCCTTTCTTACACCCATGAGGTAAGGGCAAGATTTTATGGAAAAAATTCTATCATAAATTTGATAAATTTCTAGAAATGAAAAGACGAGTGGTGGTGGTAGTGGCCTTTGAAGGCTCTAACAAAGATCTTTGTGTTACTTCTCTTTTTGTTTTGTTTTTTTTTTTTTTTTTGAAACTAATATCCCAAAATCCCAACAAAAGAAAATTTCATATTTTTGTCAAAGTATGTGTTCATCCTTCCGTCTGTCTGTCTTGATTTTTAACCATTGTATTTCCATAAATTTGTAATGGATTGTTGTTAATTTTAGATTTGCTTTTGCTTTTGTGTCGTTTTGATGTTCCCCTACAAAATGTTGTAAATCATCATAATTTTCATATTTTCCATATGGCAGAAATAAATATTGTAAGTGATAGTGTTAATGCACACCCCTGGGTGTTGTATCTACTCGAATAACAGTGGTTGCAATGATGGAATTTGTGAAAGGAAATTTGTGAGAAATTCAATTATAATGATTTGCATGTGCAACAATTTTATTTCTATAGAAAAACTAGTCAATTTTTTTTCTCTAAAAGGTTTTGCCAAAATTTTATTTCTATAGAAAATTTTGTCAAAATTTTATTTCTATAGAAAATTTTGTCAAAATTTTATTTCTATAGAAAATTTTGTCAAAATTTTATTTCTATAGAAAATTTTGTCAAAATTTTATTTCTATAGAAAATTTTGTCAAAATTTTATTTCTATAGAACATTTTGTCAAAATTTTATTTCTATAGACAATTTTGTCAAAATTTTATTTCTATAGAAAATTTTGTCAAAATTTTATTTTTATAGAAAATTTTGTCAAAATTTTATTTCTATAGAAAATTTTGTCACAATTTTATTTCTATAGAAAATTTTGTCACAATTTTATTTCTATAGAAAATTTTGTCAAAATTTTATTTCTATAGAAAATTTTGTTAAAATTTCATTTTTATAGAAAATTTTGTCAAAATTTCATTTTGATAGAAATTTTTTTTAAATTTTCTTTTTTATAGAAAATTTTGTCAAAATTTTATTTCTATAGAAAATTTTGTCAAAATTTTATTTCTATAGAAAATTTTGTCAAAATTTTATTTCTATAGAAACTTTTCTCACAATTTATTTCTGTAGAAAATTTTGTCATTTCTATAGAAAACTTTCTCAAAACGTTGTTTCTATAGAAAATTATGTGAAAAAAGAAAATTTTTGTCAAAATTGTATTTCTATAGAATATATTTCAAAATTTTATTTGTATATAGAAAATTTTGTCAAAATTTTATTTCTATAGAAAATGTTGTCAAAATTTTATTTCGATAGAAAATTTTGTCAAAATTTTGTTTCTATAAAAAATTTTGTCAAAATTATATCTTTATAGAAACACTTGTCAAAAATTTATTATTTTGAAAAATTTTGTCAACATTTATTTCTATAGAAAATTTTGTCAAAATTAAATTTCTATAGAAAATTTTGTCAAAATTAAATTTCTATAGAAAATTTTGTCATTTCTATAGGAAACTTTCTTAAAACGTTGTTTCTATAGAAAATTATGTCAAAATTTTATTTCAAAAGAAAATTTTGTCAAAATTTTATTTCTATAGAAAATTTTGTTTCTATAGAAAATTATGTCAAAATTTTATTTCTATAGAAAATTTTGTCATAATTATAGCTTAATAGAAACACTTATAGAAGCATTTGTCAAAAATTTATTACTTTAAAAAATTTTGTCACAATTTTATTTCTATAGAAAATTTTGTCAACATTTTAGTTCTATAGAAAACTTTCTCACAAATTTATTTCTATAGAAAATTTTTTCAAAATTTTATTTCTATGGATTTTTTTTTAAATTTAACGAAATAAATTAGAATACTACATTTTTTATAATTTGTAATTATAATACAGATTTTAATAAATAAATTAAAACAAGTATATACAGCCGTAAGTTCGGCCAGGCCGAATCTTCTGTACCCTACACCATGGATTGCGTAGAATCTTCTACTAAAGACTGTCAGCCACAATCGAATTACACTTGCCGATGGCAAGGAATCTTAAAACTTCTTAACACCGTCTTATTGAAACCTCTCCAACGTCGCCACTCTGAAAACCGGACACCTCCCAAAAGTGGACAGTTCTTTAGGGACTTTTTCTATATTAACACATTACAATTAATCTCTCATAACTGGACACCTCTCAAACGTGGACAAAATTCAGGTAACTGTGGGTGTCCATCTTCCAGAGGTTTCACTGTAATTCAGTTTAACAAAATTTTCTATTGAAGTACAATTTTGACAAAATTTTCGGTTGAAATAAAATTTTGACAACATTTTCGATAGAAATAAAATTTTAACAAATTTTTCTATAGAAGTACAATTTTGACAAAATTTTCTATAGAAATGAAATTTTAACATAATTTTCTATAGAAATAAAATTTTAACAAAATTTTCTATAGAAATAGAATATTGACAAAATTTTCTATAGAAATAAAATTTTGACAAAATTTTCTATAGAAATAAAATTTTGAAAAAATTTTCTATAGAAATAAAATTTTGACAAAATTTTTTAGAGAAATAAAATTTTTACAAAATATTCTATAGAAATAAAATATTGACAAAATTTACTGTAGAAATAAAATTTTGACAAAATTTTCTATGGAAATGAAATTTTAACAAAATTTTCTATAGAAATAGAATTTTGACAAAATATTCTATAGAAATAAAATTTTGACAAAATTTTCTATAGAAATAAAATTTTGACATAATTTTCTATAGAAATAAAATTTTGACAAAATTATCTATAGAAATAAAATATTGACAAAATTTTCTATAGAAATAAAATATTGACAAAATGTACTGTAGAAATAAAATTTTGACAAAATTTTCTATAGAAATGAAATTTTAACAAATTTTCTATAGAAATGAAATTCTAACAAATTTTCTATAGAATTAAAATTTTAACAAAATTTTCTATAGAAATAAAATTTTGATAAAATTTTCTATAGAAATAAAATTTTGACAAAATTTCTATAGAAATAAAATTTTGACAAAATGTTCTATAGAAATAAAATTTTTACAAAATTTTCTATAGAAATAAAATTTTTACAAAATTTTCTACAGAAATAAAATTTTGACAAAATTTTCTATAGAAATAAAATATTGACAAAATTTTCTATAGAAATAAAATTTTAACAAAATTTTCTATAGAAATAAAAGTTGATAGATTATTTTTGGCTCGAGTGGCAACCATGATTATGAACCGATATGGACAAATTTTTTTGCGTCGCCAAAAAATTAATGAAAATATTCTTTTTTGATCCGGAAGTGGTGCAAAATTGACGCAGAAGCGATGAATTTAACATGGACTTATCATAGGACGGAAGTCCTCCATTTCAACACCCAGTGCACTGAATTTGCATCACTTCTTTAGATGTGATCCGAATTCAATGTTTTGGATGTAACTTAAGAAATTCTTTAATGTTTTGTCAAATAAATGATTTTTATAATATTTTATAATTTTTAATGGATTCTAAGGCTTGTCTGAAACATTTGACCTCAAATATTTTCAAAAATTCACAATTTTTATACCCTGCTCCACACTGTGGAACAGGATATTATAAGTTAGTGCATATGTTTGCAACACCCAGAAGGAGACGAGATAGACACATGGTGTCTTTTGCAAAAATGCTCAGGGTGGGCTCCTGAGTCGATATAGCGATGTCCGTCTGTCCGTCTGTCCATGAACACATTTTTGTAATCAAAGTCTAGGTCGCAGTTTTAGTCCAATCGACTTCAAATTTGGCACAAGTATGTTTTTTGGCTCAGAAGAGATTCCTATTGATTTTGTAAGAAATCGGTTCAGATTTAGATATAGCTCCCATATATATATTTCGCCCGATATGGACTTATATGGCCCCAGAAGCCAGAGTTTTACCCTAATTTGCTTAAAATTTTGCACAAGAAGAACAATTAGTACTATAGTCAAGTGTGCCAAATTTTATTGAAATCGGTTCAGATTTAGACATAGCTCCCATATATATCTTTCGCCCGATATGGACTAATACGGTCCCAGAAGCCAGAGTTTTACCCCAATTTGGTTGAAATTTTGCACAGAGAGTAGAAGTAGCATTGTAGCTATGCGTGCCAAATTTGGTTGAAATCGGTTCAGATTTACATATATCTCCCATATATAGCTTTCGTCCGATTTACACTCATATGGGCACAGATGCCAATTTTTTGCTCCGATTTAGTTGAAATTTTGCACAGGGAGTAGAATTAGCATTGTAGCTATGCGTGCCTAATTTGGTTGAAATCGGTTCAGATTTAGATATATCTCCCATATATAGCTTTCGCCCGATTTACACTCATATGACCACAGAGGCCAATTTTTAACTCCGATTTAGTTGAAATTTTGCACAGGGAGTAGAATTAGCATTGTTGGTACGCGTGCCAAATTTGGTTGAAATCGGTTCAGATTTAGATATAGCTCCCATATAAAGCTTTCGCCCGATTTACACTCATATGACCACAGAGGCCAATTTTTTGCTCTGATTTAGTTGAAATTTTGCACAGGAAGTAGAATTAGCATTGTTGCTATGCGTGCCAAATTTGGTTAAAATCGGTTCAGATTTAGATATAGCTCCCATATATATGTTTTTCCGATTTAGACAAAAATGGTCAAAATACCAACATTTTCCTTGTAAAATCGCCACTGCTTAGTCGAAAAGTTGTAAAAATGACTCTAATTTTCCTCAACTTCTAATACATATATATCGAGCGATAAATCATAAATAAAGTTTTGCGAAGTTTCCTTAAGATTGGTACAGATTTAAATGTTTCCCATATTTTTTACTAAAATTGTGTTCCACCCTAGTGCATTAGCCAACTGAAATTTTGAGTCTATAGATTTTGTCGAAGTCTATCAAATTCTGTCCAAATCGAGTGATATTTAAATATATGTATTTGGGACAAACCTTTATATATAGCCCCCAACACATTTGACGGATGTGATATGGTATCGAAAATTTAGATCTACTAAGTGGTGCAAGGTATAATATAGTCGGCCCCGCCCGACTTTAGACTTTCCTTACTTGTTTCAGATTGGATTTAGCATTTTTTCGACAAAATTTAAATAATTTGTACCATTTTATGAAAAAAAGATAAAATTACCCATTAACAAGTATATACGGCCGTAAGTTCGACCAGGCCGAATCTTATGTACCCTCCACCATGGATTGCGTAGGAACTTCTACTAAAGGCTGTCATCCACAATCGAATTACTTGGGTTGCGATAACACTTGCCGATGGCAAGGTATCGTAAAACTTTTTAACACTGTCTTCTAAATTGTAAGTTAGCCCATACGGGGTATATATTAAACAAAAAAAGGCGATTAAATAGGTATATAATCTAGTTTGACAAAATTTTCTATAGAAATAAAATTTTGACAAAATTTTCTATAGAAATGAAACCTTGACAAAATTTTCTATAGAAATAAAATTTTGACAAAATTTTCTATAGAAATAAAAATTTGACAAAATTTTCTATAGAAATAAAAACTTGACAAAATTTTCTATAGAAATAAAATGTTGACAAAATTTTCTATGGAAGTAAAATGTTGACAAAATTTTCTATAGCAATACAATTTTGACAAAAATTTCTATAGAAATAAAATGTTGACAAAATTTTCTACAGAAATAAATTTTTTACAAAATTTTCTATAGAAATAAAATTTTGACAAACATTTCTATAGAAATAAACTTTTGACAAAACTTTCTATAGAAATGAAATTTTAACAAAACTTTCTATAGTAATAAAATTTGACAAAATTTTCTATGGAAATAAAGTTTGGGTAGATTACAAAATTTTCTATAGAAATAAAATTTTGACAAAGTTTTCTATGGAAATAAAATTTTGACAAACATTTGTATAGAAATAAACTTTTGACAAAACTTTCTATAGAAATGAAATTTTGACAAAACTTTCTATAGTAATAAAATTTGACAAAATTTTCTATGGAAATAAAGTTTTGGTAGATTATTTTTGGCGATATGGACCAATTTTTGTGTAATAAGTCATCGGCTATATATAACTAAAGACCGATATGGACCAATTTTTACATTGCTGTTAGAGGCCATATATTGACAAAATATACCAAATTTCAACCGTATCGGATGAATTTTGCTCCTCCAAGAGATTCCGGACGTCAAATCTGGGGACGGTTTATATGGGAACTATATATAATTATGGACCGATATGGACCAATTTTTGCATGGTTGTTAGAGACCATATACTAACACCATGTACCAAATTTCAACTGGATCGGATGAATTTTGCTCTTCCAAGAGGCTCCGGAGGTCAAATCTGGGGATCGGTTTATATGGGGGCTATATATAATTATGGACCGATATGGACCAATTTTTGCATGGTTGTTAAAAACCGTATACTAAGACCACGTACTAAATTTCAACCGGATCGGATGAATTTTGCTCTTCCAAGAGGCTCCGGAGGTCAAATCTGGGGATCGGTTTATATGGGGGCTATATAATTATGGACCGATATGGACCAATTTTTGCATGGTTATTAGAGGCCGTAAACTAACATCAGGTACCAAATTTCAACCGGATCCGATGAATTTTGCCCCTCCAAAAGTCTCCGGAGGTCAAATCTGGGTATCGGTTTATATGGGGGCTATATATAATTATGGACCGATATGGACCAATTTTTGCATGGTTGTTAAAGACCATATACTAACATCAGGTACCAAATTTCAATCGGATCGGATGAATTTTGCCCCTCCAAGAGGCTCCGGAGGTCAAATCTGGGGATCGGTTTATATGGGGGCTATATATAATTATGTCGGTGTCATGTATTGTAACGAAAATTTTACTCTCGATCAAATTACTTATATAATGAAAGCCAGAGGGGACCTATTTTGGTTGAACGGAAATACACATGTTACATCACAAGATCAACGATGCTCGTTATGTAACTTGGGAGAAATCGAAACTATTAATCATATCATAGGCAGATGTCCAGTACTAAATGTGATACGCTTGAGATACTTCAATCAATCTATATTATCTCACAATGACATAATTCATTGTCTAAATGGAGGTGAAGATTTTTGCTGGTTAGATTTGTATAAGTTTTTAAAGGAAGCTTTAAATTATAGAAAATTTTTGATAAATGAATTCAATTATTAATACTATTCGTAAAACTCTTTTTTCCGGCAGACGGGTTTTAAAAACCCATGCTGTATTGTTCTTTTATTTTACTTAATAAGGCTTATTAATTGTATACACTAATATGTATTTTTGTAATGCTAAAAGAAATAAAGAACACTTGAATTGAATTGAATTGAATATATAATTATGGACCGATATGGACCAATTTTTGCATGGTTGTTAGAGACCGTATACTAAGACCACGTACCAAATTTCAACCGGATCGGATGAATTTTGCTGCTCCGGGAGGCTCCCCAAGCCAAATTTGGGGATCGGTTTATATGGGGGCTATACGTAAACGTGGTCCGATATGGCCCATTTTCAATACCATCCGACCTACATCAATAACAACTACTTGTGCCAAGATTCAAGTCGATAGCTTGTTTCGTTCGGAAGTTAGCGTGATTTCCACAGACGGACGGACAGCCGGACAGACGGACGGACGGACAGACGGACAGACGGACGGACGGACGGACATGCTTAGATCGACTCAGAATTTCACCACGACCCAGAATATATATACTTTATGGGGTCTTAGAGCAATATTTCGATGTGTTACAAACGGAATGACAAAGTTAATATACCCCCATCCTATGGTGGAGGGTATAAAAATATGAAGAAACATGTTATAAAAAATTCAATGTAAAGAACTTCGTGTGTAGTTAAAATAAAGACCAGCATTGGGAGTACATCTTCTCGAAGTGCTTTTAAAGTTGTGCCTTTGAAAGAACTTCCAATTTTTTTTTTGCTGGGTAGCGCAATGTATCAAATTTCAACCGAGTCGGATGAATTTTGCTCCCCCACGATGTTCCGTATGCCAAATCTGGGTCTGGGATCGATTTATATGGGGGCTCTATATAATTATGGATAGATATGGACCAATTTTCGGATGGTTATTGGAGACCATATACTAACATAACGTACCAAATTTCAACCTGATCGGATGAAATTTCCTTCTCTATATTTCACCACGATCCAGAGTATATGTACTTTATGGGGTCTTATTTAGAACAATATTTCAATGTGTTACAAACGGAATGACAAAGTTATTTATTTATTACACCAGTCTACAAAAAACAAGTAAGTAAAGTCTAAAGTCGGGCGGGGCCGACTATATTATACCCTTATTGGGAGCCACCGTGGTGCAATGGTTAACATGCCCGCTTTGCTTACACAAGGTCGTGGGTTCGATTCCTGCTTCGACCGAACACCATAAAAGTTTTTCAGCGGTGGATTATCCCACCTCAGTAATGCTGGTGACATTTCTGATGGTTTCAAAGCTTCTCTAAGTGGTTTCACTGCAATGTGGAGGTCCCTTGTCATTGAGCTTAACATGGAATCGGGCAGCACTCAGTGATAAGAGGGAAGTTCACCAATGTGGTATCACAATGGACTGAATAGTCTAAGTGAGCCTGATACATCGGACTGCCACCTAACCTAACCTAACCTACCCTTCACCACTATGTACACCAAAATTTGTGTTACCATCTCAACTCCTTCAAATTTGTTTGGAGTTATTATGAAGGTTTATATTCCCATATTCAAGTATCTATATCTTAACCGATTTGAAGATATATGGTCTATTCTATTGTGGGTTATGATATATTATTCGCCAAGTCGGGCGATATTTCCACAAGTCGGAGCCTTGTTTAAAACTCAATAATTCTGTATAAAGTCTGGCATTACAGTGTGTAGGATATGATTACAATATTGGGAAATCATCACAGAATTTTGTATAAAATGTGGGTATTTTGACCATATTTGTATAAACCGGAAGAGGAACTAACATATATTGAGGATTTATTTAAATCTGAACCAAATTAGATCACACTTGAAACAATTAAATAGCGAAACTATCAAGTCAATTGGAGGAAACTATCAAGTCAATAGGAGGAAAATGTCATTAAAAATGGGTACATTTTCAGTGTAAACTAGTGTTATTAGTTATTGTCCGTGTTATGTATATTTCGTTTTGTAACTACTGTGCACTATTGTAAGTTACTTAGTATCAAACAATATGAGATCCCATCAAAATAAAAATTGCATCTGCTTAGATAATTTTTGTAGTGTTTCTTGTTTTTTTTTTTTTTCTTCAAAATATTTCTCTGTATATTACAAAGAAATCGATGCCAAATGTCAAAAAGATCGACAGTCACACTAAGACACAACACCGAAGACAGACAGTTAAACCACAGGAACGTATACACGTATACCAAAAAATAGTTAGACATAAGTCATGCTAAATTAACAAAATTTCCATCTTTTTTGACAAGACCATAATTTATGGCTAGACTAGGCCATGATGTACATTTACATCCCCGTATCGGTTTATCTATCAGTAGATGGATGGATGGAAGACATGCTGCGTTTATGGCCTATGGTTCAGCGAAAGTGTATTGCAGCAACAGCAGCAGCAGTAGTCCATCATCACCAACAGTCACCACCTCTCTTGGTTTTCAGTTTCATTTTTCCATTTTTTTCTGTTTCTATCGTTGTTGTCACCCCTTGGCTGAGGACACTACCATCATTGGTGTTGCTATTTCGTTTGAATTTTCTCTGGTAATTGCATAAGGTTGACATGCCTGCACCAATAGAGGAGTATCTCCTTTTGCCTCTGGACTAACTTTCTAATCCTGGTGATTTGTTTTATGACCCTAATAGAAAAATTGCGTGTAAATTGTCAACAAAAACCTCAAATATCTATCTATCTACCTGGAGTGAGAGTATTGTCTGGGTTTTTACAAAAGTCAGAGTAATTTTCGTAATATTCAAGCCCATCATACTCGCGCCTTTTGCTAGGTTTAGCTAATTGCCTTTAAAGTCAGGTCACTTTTTGTGAAAATGAACTGAGAATAACTGGCCTATTGTTTTGGTAGATTTATGAGCCCGCTTTATGAAATTTTGTTGTGCTACCATCATCATATTTTCCGCATATCTTTACGCTTAATGTTTACCATAAGAAACCTTTAAGACGTGCCTTTTGTCAAGGACACTGTTCACAAACAGGACTTAACACTGCGGGATATGTGAGTTATTACATGTCGTACGAAGTCATTAAGTCACATTGACTAATATTTAGTTTGTGAATTTATGCTGGGTATTCAGGTAGTTCGTCAAAGTTTTAACTTAGACCACCATTTCTATGACTGAGTTTATAGCGTCGTGAAAATGTTCTTTTTTGGATCCGGAAGTGGTGCAAAATTGGCGCAGAAGCGATGAATTTAACGGTCTAACAAAGAAAACACACATTTTTTTGTCAAAATTCGTTTTTATTATTCAACATAGTTCCCTTCAAGAGCGATACAACGATTACAACGATCTTCCAATTTTTTGATACCATTTTGGTAGTACTCCTTCGGTTTTGCCTCAAAGTAGGCCTCAGTTTCGGCGATCACCTCATCATTGCAGCCACATTTTTTTCCCCTGCGAGCATTCTTTTGAGATCTGAGAACAAGAAAAAGTCACTGGGGGCCAGATCTGTAGAATACGGTGGGTGGGGAAGCAATTCGAAGCCCAATTCATGAATTTTTGCCATCGTTCTCAATGACTTGTGACACGGTGCGTTGTCTTGGTGGAACAACACTTTTTTCTTTTTCATATGGGGCCGTTTTGCCGCGATTTCGACCTTCAAACGCTCCAATAACGCCATATAATAGACACTGTTGATGATTTTTCCCTTCTCAAGATAATCGATAAAAATTATTCCATGCGCATCCCAAAAAACAGAGGCCATTACTTTGCCAGCGGACTTTTGAGTCTTTCCACGCTTCGGAGACGGTTCACCGGTCGCTGTCCACTCAGCCGACTGTCGATTGGATTCAGGAGTGTAGTGATGGAGCCATGTTTCATCCATTGTCACATATCGACGGAAAAACTCGGGTGTATTACGAGTTAAGAGCTACAAACACCGCTCAGAATCATCAACACGTTGTTGTTTTTGGTCAAATGTGAGCTCGCGCGGCACCCATTTTGCACAGAGCTTCCGCATATCCAAATATTGATGAATGATATCTTTAAGGCCTCTGCTATCTCGAGCAACTTCATTTTACGGTCATTCAAAATCATTTTGTGGATTTTTTTTTTATATTATCGTCGGTAACCACCTCTTTCGGGCGTCCACTGCGTTCACCGTCCTCCGTGCTCATTTCACCACGCTTGAATTTTGCATACCAATCAATTATTGTTGATTTCCCTGGGGCAGAGTCCGGAAACTCATTATCAAGCCAAGTTTTTGCTTCCACCGTATTTTTTCCCTTCCGAAAGCAGTATTTTATCAAAACACGAAATTCCTTTTTTTCCATTTTTTTCGCAATACCAAAAGTTGCTTCACAAAAGACGCTCTATCTCACAAACTAATTGACTTACAGACGTCAAATTTTGAACCGAATCATTTGAAGGTTGGTGCTATATAAAAATAATATGCATTTAATACTAGCGACGCCATCTATGTGTCAGACCGGGGACTTATTAGCCAACCTGTTATATTCTGGGTCGTGGTGAAATTCTGAGGATCCTATAAGAGTAGCATATTTCATCCGATCTGGCTGAAATTTGGTACATGGTGTTAGTATATGGTCTCTAACAAAAACGCAAAAATTGGTCCATATTGGCCCATAATTATATATAGCCCCCATATAAACCGATCCCCAGATTTGACCCCCGAAGCCTCATTGATGAGCAAAATTCATCCGATTCGGTTGAAATTTGGTACTTGATGTTCGTATATGGTTTTTAACAACCATGCAGGAATTGGTCCATATCGGTCCATAATTATATGTAGCCCCCATATAAACCGATCCCCAGATTTGGCTTGCGAAGTCTCCAAGAGAACCAAATTTCATCCAATCCGGTTGTAATTTGGAACATGGTGTTAGTATATGATCTTTAACAAGCGTGCCAGAATTGGTCCATATCGGTCCATAATTATATATAGCCCCCATATAAAACGTTCTCCAGATTTGACCTCCGGAACCTCTTGGATGAGCACAATTCATCCGATCCGGTTCAAATTAGGAACGTGGTGTTAGTATATGGTCGCTAACAACCATACCAAAATTGGTCCAATCACACAAAAATTGGTCCATATCGGTTCATAATCATGGTTGCCAAAAATAGTCTACCAAAATTTTATTTCTATAGAAAATTTTGTCAAAAGTTTATTTCTATAGAAAATTTTGTGAAAATTTTATTTCTATAAAAAATTTTGTTAAAATTTTATTTCTGTAGAAAATTTTGTCAAAATTTTATGTCTACTTTGTCAAACTGAATTATATACGTATTGGATCGATCTTTTATGATTTAATATATACCACGTATGGACTTACATACAATTTGGAAGATGGTGTTAGGAGGTTTTAAGATACCTTGCCATCGGCAAGCTTTACCGCAACTTAAGTAATTCGATTGTGGATGGCAGTGTTTAGAAGAAGTTTCTACGCAATCCATGATGGAGGGTACATAAGCTTCGGTCTGGCCGAACTTACGGCCGTATATACTTGTTAAATTTAATTTTGTTTTCTATGGCCTACAGATCGTCACCATCGACTAGGACATGGTAATTTTGGCTTCAAGTCTCCCATTGAAATAAGTCTATTCTCTAGTCTACTTTTTTATAAATCCGTTAATAATTTTGTGAACATCCTTGAGAATTGAAACTTCTTCGAAGATATCATCATCTTGGATATCATCGAATTCGTTGCCCAGCTGACATGACTGAAGTATTTTAAGTTTGCGAAGCTTTTTTACAGTTTCTACAATTACGACGCGTATGTGACTTTTACAACTTAGTCGCCAGTCGCAAACCTAAAAAAGTTTGTTACAGACCAACTCTGCTTGTCATAGGACCGATGTCCACCATTTCAACAGCTATTGCACTGCACTTGCATTGCATTTTAACCCTTTGACTACCGATATCCACTTAGGATGACATTCGAAAACGACACTAAATTCTTTTTTGCCATTTAGTTTCGATTTATTTCTCGATGTTATTTTAAAGTAGAGGCTTTAATCTAAATGAGCTATAAATATATTCTATATTGGTGAGCACAAATATGCATTTTTATAAATTTCTTTAACAACAAACAAAAAATACGAAGTTTTGAGGTAATTTTTCTAATCTATGTCTCTAGTAAATAGACATTCATACAAAATCAATAGCTGATATTTTTTATTGGGTTTCTTTTGTATTTTTTCTCACACTTCGAAAGATATTATAAAATAAATAGCGTTTGTTGTCGTAAGGCCATTCCCGGCGACTCAACCCAAAGATGTAGCGTGTTATACTATTAAACGTCCTTTTTAATAGTATAACACGCCACATCTTTGGGTTGATTCGCCGGGATTCTGTTACCCGATATTCACTAACTCTATATGGTGTATCCTTTGATAGTTTGTTATCTATTAGGAGCCTTGTATTCCTCCACAAATTGGTCTACTCTGGAACACCTGAGTATTTATTCGATAGGCTTCGATTCACTCGCTCCAGTAGGGGTAAGCGAATTATACCGTTTGTGCAACGTAGCCTTGTTTCTGATTGGCAATTTTTTGTGTCGTCCGTTCGTCTTTGGAATTCGTAACCTATCTGTATTCAAACCATTAGCGACACCAATACATTTAAGAAAAAATTGTTTAATTACTTTGCTATCACCTGAAAGTCTTTGTTTTTCCTAATTTGTTATTGAATGTTGTATTTTTATTTATTTATTGTTTTTTTTTTCTTTGTATTTTTTTTTCTTATTATCGTCTCTGTTTCTGTATATAAATGTCACTTCTAATTTTATCTTTGTTACCTTACCCAAATTTAATTATACCAATTTTTACAACATTATCAAATCTTATAACTTTTATTATTATTATTTTTCTTTTTTTTATTATTTACTATTCCCTTTTATTTTTATAATTATATTTTTAAAATCATTACAAACATATAATTTAATTGTCAATTTCATTTCATTTAGTTTTTTGTTTTTTATTTTTTTTTTACTTACATTTAAGTTTCGATTTATGAGATTATACAAACATTGGATAAACTTTCCTGTACTATAATTATAAGAATCTGTTATTCTTGTTGTACATGTTTTATGAAATAAATAAATTTGTAAATTTGGTCACAATTCAAGAATTAAGTTTTCAGAACCAACTCATATAGTTAGCTCTTAAAGTAATTGAGGTAGGTCCTCAAAATTAAAATTTTGTCCTACATGCTGTTAGTACAAGTAAAAATAGAGGAACATTTTACGTTTCTAACATTTTTGTTAACAATTTTGTTATATTTTGAATGATAAATAATTTTTCAAATTTTTTATGATTTTTAATGCATTCTTACGCTTGTATGGAACGTTTAACATCAAATATTTTAAAAAATTATCCATTTTTATACCCTCCACCATAGGATGGGGGTATATTAACTTTGTCATTCCGTTTGTAACACATCGTAATATTGCTCTAAGACCCCATAAAGTATATATATTCTGGGTCGTGGTGAAATTCTGAGTCGATCTGAGCATGTCCGTCCGTCTGTTGAAATCACGCTAACTTCCGAACGAAACAAGCTATCGACTTGAAACTTGGCACAAGTAGTTGTTATTGATGTAGGTCAGATGGTATTGCAAATGGGCCATATCGGTCCACTTTTACGTATAGCCCCCATATAAACGGACCCCCAAATTTGGCTTGCCGATCCTCTAAGAGTAGCAAATTTCATCCGATCCGGCTGAAATTTGGTACATGGTGTTAGTAAAGGGTGATTCTTTTGAGGTTAGGATTTTCATGCATTAGTATTTGACAGATCACGTGGGATTTCAGACATGGTGTCAAAGAGAAAGATGCTCAGTATGCTTTGACATTTCATCATGAATAGACTTACGATCTGCCACAACGTCGAATTTTCAGTGAATGGGCCCTAGAAAAGTTGGCAGAAAATCCGCTTTTTTATCGACAAATTTTGTTCAGCGATGAGGCTCATTTCTGGTTGAATGGCTACGTAAATAAGCAAAATTGCCGCATTTGGAGTGAAGAGCAACCAGAAGCCGTTCAAGAACTGCCCATGCATCCCGAAAAATGCACTGTTTGGTGTGGTTTGTACGCTGGTGGAATCATTGGACCGTATTTTTTCAAAGATGCTGTTGGACGCAACGTTACGGTGAATGGCGATCGCTATTGTTCGATGCTAACAAACTTTTTGTTGCCAAAAATGGAAGAACTGAACTTGGTTGACATGTGGTTTCAACAAGATGGCGCTACATGCCACACAGCTCGCGATTCTATGGCCATTTTGAGGGAAAACTTCGGAGAACAATTCATCTCAAGAAATGGACCGGTAAGTTGGCCACCAAGATCATGCGATTTGACGCCTTTAGACTATTTTTTGTGGGGCTACGTCAAGTCTAAAGTCTACAGAAATAAGCCAGCAACTATTCCAGCTTTGGAAGACAACATTTCCGAAGAAATTCGGGCTATTCCGGCCGAAATGCTCGAAAAAGTTGCCCAAAATTGGACTTTCCGAATGGACCACCTAAGACGCAGCCGCGGTCAACATTTAAATGAAATTATCTTCAAAAAGTAAATGTCATGGACCAATCTAACGTTTCAAATAAAGAACCGATGAGATTTTGCAAATTTTATGCGTTTTTTTTTTTTTAAAAAAAGTTATCAAGCTCTTAACAAATCACCCTTTATATGGTCTCTAACAACCATGCAAAGATTTATCCACATCGGTTCATAATTATATATAGCCCCCATATAAACCGATCCCCCGATTTGGCTTGCCGAGCCTCTAAGAGAAGCAAATTTCATCCAATCCGACTGAAATTTGGTACACGGTGTTGGTATATGGTCTCTAACAACCAAGCAAAAATTGGTCCACATCGGTCCATAATTGTATATATCCCCCATATAAACCGATCACCAGATTTGACCTCCGGAACCTCTTTGTAGACCAAAATTCATCTGATCCAGTTAAAATTTGGTACGTGGTTTTAATATATGGCCTCAAACACCCATGCAAAAATTGGTCGAAATCGGTCCATAATTATATATAGGCCCCATATAAACCGATCCCCAGATTTGACCTCCGGAGCCCCTTGGAAGAGCAAAATTCATCCGATTCGGTTGAAATTTGGTACGTGATGTTAGTATATGGTATCCAACAACCATGCAGGAATTGGTTCATATAAGTCCATAAGTATATATAGCTCCCATATAAACCGATCCCCAGATTTGACCTCCGGTGCCTTTTGGAGAAGCAAAATTCATCCGATTTGGTTGAAACTTGGTACGTGGTGGTAGTATATGATATTTAACAACCATGCCATAAGTGCTCCATATCAGTCCATAATCATATATAGTCGGAACGGAATGACAAACTTATTATACCCCCGTCACCATTCTATGGTCGTGGGTATAATTACCGCTGGTGAGATTTGAACCTGCACTCAAAAAAAAGTGAACTCTCTATTTTACTAAAGCCATATTAACTTTATATTAGTTCATAGAATCATTATGTTTGGAAAAAGTTTATTTTAGTCAAATAAATTTTTGCGCATGTTACTTAAATGAACTAAAAAATGGGAAAAAGTTATACACAAATAAAGTATAAAGATTTCCTAATTTCGTATTTCTTACAAAATAGTTCATTATTTCTCTAAATTTGTAAATTTTACCAAAAATGTGTCCATCATGAACTTCGTATGTCACTAAAGACATTCTTGCAATTTTGAACTCCAAGATTTCTCTTAAAACTACAAAATTTTCTTTAACTACTGAAAAAAATTAGTTATGTCTAATAAATTTTCTTGAATTTGTCGCAAAATATTTACTTATTTTTGCCATATCGGAGTGATGCCAGCGCTTGTAATACCGTTTAGTTAAAATTTTCTAAAAAAGTTCCAAATTTTCTAAAATTAATCGAAAGTTATCTTTCCTGGTGGGTTCACTGTTTTTATACCCTCCACCATAGGATGGGGGTATATTAACTTTGTCATTCCGTTTGTAACACATCGAAATATTGCTCTAAGGCCCCATAAAGTATATATATTCTGGGTCGTGGTGAAATTCTGAGTCGATCTAAGCATGTCCGTCCGTCCGTCCGTCTGTCCGTCTGTCCGTCTGTCCGTCTGTCCGGCTGTCCGTCCGTCTGTGGAAATCACGCTAACTTCCGAACGAAACAAGCTATCGACTTGAAACTTGGCACAAGTAGTTGTTATTGATGTAGGTCGGATGGTATTGAAAATGGGCCATATCGGACCACGTTTACGTATAGCCCCCATATAAACCGATCCCCAAATTTGGCTTGGGGAGCCTCCCGGAGCAGCAAAATTCATCCGATCCGGTTGAAATTTGGTACGTGGTCTTAGTATACGGTCTCTAACAACCATGCAAAAATTGGTCCATATCGGTCCACAATTATATATAGCCCCCATATAAACCGATTCCCAAATTTGGCTTGGGGAGCCTCCCGGAGCAGCAAAATTCATCCGATCCGGTTGAAATTTGGTACGTGGTCTTAGTATATGGTCTCTAACAACCATGCAAAAATTGGTCCATATCGGTCCATAATTATATATAGCCCCCATATAAACCGATCCCCGGATTTGACCTCCGGAGACTTTTGGAGGAGCAAAATTCATCGGATCCGGTTGAAATTTGGTACCTGATGTTAGTATACGGCCTCTAACAACCATGCAAAAATTGGTCCATATCGGTCCATAATTATATATAGCTCCCATATAAACCGATCCCCAGATTTGACCACCGGAGCCTCTTGGAGGAGCAAAATTCATCCGATCCGGTTGAAATTTAGTACGTGGTGTTAGTATACGGTTTTTAACAACCATGCAAAAATTGGTCCATATCGGTCCATAATTATATATAGCCCCCATATAAACCGATCCCCAGATTTGACCTCCGGAGCCTCTTGGAGGGGCAAAATTCATCCGATCCAGTTGAAAGGTGGTACCTGATGTTAGTTTACGGCCTCTAATAACCATGCAAAAATTGGTCCATATCGATCCATAATTATATATAGCCCCCATATAAACCGATCCCCAGATTTGACCACCGGAGCCTATTGGAAGAGCAAAATTCATCCGATCCAGTTGAAAGTTGGTACATGGTGTTAGTATATGGTCTCTAACAACCATGCAAAAATTGGTCCATATCGGTCCATAATTATATATAGCCCCCATATAAACCGATCCCCAGATTTGACCTCCGGAGCCTATTGGAAGAGCAAAATTCATCCGATCCAGTTGAAATTTGGTACATGGTGTTAGTATATGGTCTCTAACAACCATGCAAAAATTGGTCCATATCGGTCCATAATTCCCATATAAACCGTCCCCAGATTTGACGTCCGGAACCTCTTGGAGGAGCACAAGTCATCCGATACGGTTGAAATTTGGTACATTTTGTCAATATATGGCCTCTAACAGCCATGTAAAAATTGGTCCATATCGGTCTTTAGTTACATATAGCCGATGACTTATTACACAAAAATTGGTCCATATCGCCAAAAATAATCTACCAAAACTTTATTTCCATAGAAAATTTTGTCAAATTTTATTACTATAGAAAATTTTGTCAAAATTTCATTTCTATAGAAAGTTTTGTCAAAAGTTTATTTCTATACAAATGTTTGTCAAAACTTTATTTCCATAGAAAATTTTGTCAAATTTTATTACTATAGAAAGTTTTGTTAAAATTTCATTTCTATAGAAAGTTTTATCAAAAGTTTATTTCTATAGAAATGTTTGTCAAAATTTTATTTCTATAGAAAATTTTGTAAAAAATTTATTTCTGTAGAAAATTTTGTCAACATTTTATTTCTATACAAAATTTTGTCAAAATTTCATTTCTATACAAAATTTTGTCAACATCTTATTTCTATAGAAATTTTTGTCAAAATTGTATTGCTATAGAAAATTTTGTCAACATTTTACTTCCATAGAAAATTTTGTCAACATTTTATTTCTATAGAAAATTTTGTCAAGTTTTTATTTCTAAAGAAAATTTTGTCAAATTTTTATTTCTATAGAAAATTTTGTCAAAATTTTATTTCTATAGAAAATTTTGTCAAGGTTTCATTTCTATAGAAAATTTTGTCAAAATTTTATTTCTATAGAAAATTTTGTCAAACTAGATTATATACGTATTTAATCGGCCTTTTTTTGTTTAATATATACCCCGTATGGGCTAACTTACAATTTAGAAGACAGTGTTAAAAAGTTGTACGATACCTTGCCATCGGCAAGTGTTATCGCAACCCAAGTAATTCGATTGTGGATGACAGCCTTTAGTAGAAGTTCCTACGCAATCCATGGTGGAGGGTACATAAGATTCGGCCTGGCCGAACTTACGGCCGTATATACTTGTTTCAGTGTGTGTTCCTTACTTTTCCATTTATACTTATAAATTACATATTGAGAAGTAGTTAGAATGTTATGCCTTTGTGTCTTATTGCGATCATATGAAAAACATTCAAATGAACGGCATTTGTGGCTGAGTGTGCTAAGGCGTTCTGTTGTGGTGCCAACATACCTAGGTTCAACACCTGGTTGGACCGAAAAGGGTTTTCAAATTGTAAAAATTAGATAATTAGAATATAAAAAAGTCTAATTAAAAATAAAAAATGAAATTTTTTTTTTTTTAATTAAAAATAAAAAATGAAATTTGCAAAAAAACAAAATCGTTTTTTTTATTTCTTCATTCAAATTAACTTCTAAAGCAATACAAAGGATCCGACACCAAAGTACTTCCATCCTATGACAAACCCATTTAAAATTCATTGGAGATAATCTAAGTTTACAGTACTTCCGGATAACAAAATAGGGATCCAAAAAAGAGCTTCCAATTTTTTTTGCTGGGATTATATATGTTATAGCCCCCCATATTTGACTTTGGGATTCTCTGAATGGAGCACATTTCGTATATGCCCCCTAACAATCGTGCAAAAATTTGTCCAAATCTGATTTTAATTATTTATAGCTCTCGTATAAAAAAATCCCCGTATGATACCCAGATCCTCATGAAAGAGAAAATTTCATCCAATGCGGTTGAAATTCGTTTTTGTTTTGCGTTTATAAAACAAAATCTAAGAATTTAGTGCTTTAGATTCTTATTTTAATTTTAGGGATCAACACAGCTTTTCCATTTCAATGACATACATCCAGTCTCTAGTTCTCAATTGATTGACCAGCCCAGTGCTTGTGTCAACGTTGTATTAACGCTTATTTTCGAACTTGAATATGGATTGAAAACAAAGCGAATATGGCGGCACAATGACATGTCAAAGATATCTCAACCAAAAATTTATAGTTTTCCCAATGAAACGAAAAAACAGACGCGCCAAGTAAATGAAACATAAAAGAAGGCTGGGAATTTGCCCATACAAACTGAATCTGATTCAAAAAGCGGAGGAATGATGAAAAAAGGAGGAGTTTTCAAAAGATATTTGAAAATGACAGCGATGATGGCGGTGATAATGATGATATACTATTGAATATTTCCATATATGTTATATGTGAAAGTATGTGTGTATGTATGTTTGTATATGTATATATTTTTAATAGAAACACCCATCATCCATCGTCTGCCATATACATAAGAACAACAGCCATAGATCACACACGTAATAAAACAATGTCACGCAATTTAAAACAAAACTGTCAAAAATTGAGTGATTTACAAGCACCAAAAGGGACAGACAGAACTACGATTATACACCCAAAAACGATTGGTATGTGGATCTTCTTGTTTTGTTTTTTTTTTTTTTCGTTCATTCTTTCATTGTATTCTTTTTGTCCCTAATGCCTGTTTTGCTGGCTTCTTATTTAGTGGTTGTTAGAGATATTAGGAGGAAAGATATACTGACCTGATGTTGTTTATTATAGAGCGTCTCAGAGACTAACACTAATGCCTTTCACTATAAAATACCTATACCATCGAATGATGAGTTAACATTGAGGCCTTGATTTACAGCATATTTTGAAAAATAAATTCAAAATTTTATTTCTATTGGAAATTGTGTCAATATTTTATTTTTATTGAAATTTTTTGTAAAATTTTATTTTTATAAAAAAATTTTGTCAACATTTCTTACTATAAAAAATTTTGTAACATTTTTTTTCTATAGAAAATGTTTGTCAAAATTTTATTTCTATAGAAGAGTTTCTGAAATTGTATTTCTATAGAAAATTTTCTGAAATTGTATTTCTATAGAAAATTTTCTGAAATTTTATTTCTATAGAAAATTTTGTCAAAATTTTATTTCTACAGAAAGTTTTGTCAAAATTTCAGTTCTATAGAAAACTTTGTCAAATTGTATTTCTATAGAAAATTTTCTCAAATTTTTATTTCTATGGAAAATTTTCTCAAATTTTTATTTCTATAGAAAATTTTGTCAAAGTGTTATGTCTTTAGAAAATTTTGTGGACATTTAATTTCTATAGAATTTTTTTTCAAAATTTTATTTCTATAGATAATTTTGCCAATAGCAACAGTAAATCGAGTCTTTAATGTAATAAAAAAATACTTACTCACTTCGTGACTGATTTACTTATACCGCTTTGTCACTAACGTACATAAATATCCTAAAATTTTTGAGGGTTTTTGAGTTCATCATAAAATCAAATGATGCGAAAGGAATTTTGGATTTTTTCCTCAACAATACACATGGATGCATGGTGTCCTATAGTGTCCCATACCTCTTGGCTGACTATCTGAGTGACAGCACAATGGGTTGTCATTCTTTTCATGCGTTCAATACCAAAAATAAACCGTAACAAAATATGAAGTTCATAATTTTATTATCAGTCTATCGAATGGGCATTGTTAGGTTGCTCATCTTTCGAAGATATTTCCAAGGAGTTTGTCATACAAATTTCAAAATGTTTTTGTTGGTTCATTTAAAAGGAGATTTTTTTTTGACACTTGCGTTTATTATTAGTAACAATTTGATTTATGTTTTAGTTGTTTTTGTCTTCTTTATTCTAAGGAATTTTGTACCATATGATATTGTTGTTCCCGAAGAGAAGGTCTTCGAAATGGGAGTCCATTTATTTACAAATTGTATGCGCATGCTAGTCGAGGAAAAAAAGTACTTAGTATTAAGTTTATAATGAAGTACTCGAAAGACGTGTACAGGAGTTAGAGATTTTTAATATTACCAATTTTCAATCAATTAGAAAAATACGTTATGGCAAAACACTACTTTTTAAGTACTTCCAGAGATGCTTCATATGATTTTGTCCCGTTTCTATGAAGGACCTCTGCAAAAGTCGTATTTACGGTTTACCAAAAATGGTAGATTTTTTACTACTTGATAGATTGGTAGAATTCTTTATGTGTTGGTAGATTTTGCAAAATTTTTCTCTCCAACTGTGAGGTACTTCGCACATTTTCTATAGAAATAAAATTTTGACAAAATTTTTTGGAGAAATAAAATTTTCTATAGAAATAAAATTTTGACAAATTGTTCTGTAATAATTAAATTTTGACAAAATTTTCTATAGGAATAAAATTTTGACAAAAAATTCTGTAGAAATAAAATTTTGACAAAACTTTCGGTAGAAATAAAATTTTCTATAGACAAAAAATTTACAAAATTTTCTATAAAAATAAAATTTTGACAAAATTTTCTATAGAAAAAATTTGGCACAATTTTTGATAGAAATAAAATTTTGACAAAATTATCTAACGAAATAAAATTTTGACAATATTTTCTATAGAAAAAAAAATTGACAAAATTTTCTATAGAAAAAAAATTTTAACAAAATTTTCGGTAGAAATAAAATTTTGACAAAATTTTGGTACAAATAAAAATTTCTATAGAAAAATAAAATTGACAAAATTTTCTATAAAAATAAAATTTTGACAAAATTTTCTATAAAACTAAAATTTTGACAAAATTATATATAGAAATAAATTTTTGTTTTCTATAGAAATAAAATTTTGCAAAATAAGATTGGTTTATTTGGTAGTTTTTTGGTAAAATTTTCTTCAAATTTTGGTGGTCGTATTACGTTATTTGGATTAAAACAAACTATTTATACACTTCACCACTACTGTGGTACAGGGTATAATAAGTTTGTGCATTTGTATGTAACGCCAAGAAGGAAAACCCTGAGACCATTCGTTTAGTATACCGATCGTCTTAGAATTAAATTCTGAGTCGATTTAGCGATGTCTGTCTGTCTGTCCGTCTGTCTATTTTTGTGTGCAAAGTACAGCTCGCAGTTTTAGTCCGATTGTCCTAAAATTTGGTATAGGATCCTGGTTTGGCTCAAAGACGATCCCTATTGATTTTGGAAAAAATCGGTTCAGATTTAGATATAGCTGCCATATATATTTTTCACCGATCTGGTCATAATTGGCGTGTATATCAACCTATCTTCCTCAAATTCCGTACATCCGAATATTTTATGAGTCTCGAAAAACTTGCAGAATATCAGCCAAATCGATTCAGATTTAGATATAGCTCCCATATATAGCTTTCGCCCGATTTACACTCATTTGCCCACAGAGGCCAATTTTTTGCTCCGATTTAGTTGAAATTTTGCACAGGGAGTATAATTAGCATTGTAGCTATGCGTGCTAAATTTGGTTGAAATCGGTTCAGATTTAGATATAGCTCCCATATATAGCTTTCGCCCGATTTACACTCATATGACCACAGAGGCCAATTTTTAACTCCGATTTAGTTGAAATTTTGCACAGGGAGTAGAATTAGCATTGTAGCTATGCGTGCCAAATTTGGTTGACATCGGTTCAGATTTAGATATAGCTCCCATATATATGTTTTTCTGATTTCGACAAAAATGGTCAAAATACCAACATTTTCCTTGTTAAATCGCCACTGCTTAGTCCAAAAGTTGTAAAAATTATTCTAATTTTCCTAAACTTCTAATACATATATATCGAGCGATAAATCATAAATAACCTTTTGCGAAGTTTCCTTAAAATTGCTTCAGATTTAAATGTTTCCCATATTTTTTGTACTAACATTGTGTTCCACCCTAGCGCATTAGCCGACACAAATTTTGAGTCTATAGATTTTGTAGAAGTCTATCAAATTCTGTCCAGATCGAGTGGTATTTAAACGTATGTATTTGGTACAAACCTTTATATATAGCCCCCAACACGTTTGACGAATGTGATATGGTATCGAAAATTTAGATCTACTAAGTGGTGCAGGGTATAATATAGTCGGCCCCGCCCGAATTTAGACTTTCCTTACTTGTTTTATATACAAAAATGGTAGATTTTTTACTGTTTGGTAGATTGGTAGAAATCTTTATGTTTTGGTAGATTTTTCAAAATTTTTCTCTCCAACTTCACACATTTTCTTCACACATTTTCTATAGAAATAAAATTTCGACAAAACTTTCTGGAGAAATAAAATTTTCTATAGAAATAAAATTTTGACAAAATATTCTGTAGAATAAAAATATTCTATAGAAAAAAAATTTTGCCAAAATTTTCTATAGGAATAACATTTTGCCAAAATTTTCTATAGGAATAAAATTTTGCCAAAATTTTCTATAGGAATAAAATTTGGACAAAATTTTCTATAAAAATAAAATTTTGACAAAATTTTCTATAAAAATAAAATTTTTAAAAATTATCTAAATAAATAAAAATTTGAAAATATCTTCCATAGAAATAAGTTATGACAAAATAATCTCTGGAAATCAAATGTTGACAAAATATCCTGTGGAAATAAAATTTTTAAAAAATTTTCTATAGAAATAAAATTTGACAATATTTTCTATAGACATAAAATTTTGACTAAATTTTCTATAAAAATAAATGATTTACAAAATTTTCTATATAAATTTTTTCAAAATAAAATTTTGACAAAATTTTCTATAGAAATAAAATTTTGATAAAATCTTCTATAAAAATAAAATTTTGACAAAATTATCTAAAGAAATAAAATTTTAACAATATTTTCTATAGACATATAATTTTGACAAAATTTTCTACAAAAATAAATGATTTACAAAATTTTCTATATAGATTTTTTCAAAATAAAATTTTGACAAAATTTTCTATAGAAATAACATTTTGATAAAATCTTCTATAAAAATAAAATTTTGACAACATTTTCTATGGAAATAAAATTTTGACAAAACTTTTGGTATAAATAAAATTTTGATTAATTTATCTAAAGAAATGAAATTTTTGTTAATAATAATAATAAAAAAAAATAAAATAAAATTATGACAATATTTTCTATAGAAATAAAATTTTGACAAAATTTTCTATAAAAATAAAATTTTGACAAAATTATATAAAGAAATAAAATTTTGACAATATTTTCTATAGAAATAAATTTCGACAAAATAATCTGGGGATATAAATTTTGTCAAAATTTTCTATAGATATAAAATTTTGACAACATTTTCTTTAAAAATAAAATTTTGACAAAATTATATAAATAACTAAAATTTTGACAATATTTTCTATAGAAATAAAATTTTGACAAAATTTTCTATAGAAAAACAAATTTTGACAAAATTTTCGGTAGAAATAAAATTTTGACAAAATTTTCTATAAAAATAAAATTTTGACAAAATTTTCTATAGAAAAAAAATTTTGACAAAATTTTCGGTAGAAATAAAATTTTCACAAAATTTTCTATAAAAATAAAATTTTGACAAAATTTTCTATAAAAATAAAATTTTGACAAAATTATATAAAGAAACAAAATTTTGGCAATATTTTCTATTGAAATAAATTTTGACAAAATAATCTGTGGAAATAAAATTTTGACAAAATATTCTGTGGATATAAAATTTTGATAAAATTTTGTATAGAAATAAAATTTTGAAAAAAATTTCTATAGAAATAAAATTTTGACAAAATTTTCTATAGGAATAAAATTTTGACAAAGTTTTCGATAGAAATAAAATTTTGACAAAAATTTCTATAGAAGTAAAATTTGGACAAAATTTTCTATAAAAATAAAATTTTACAAAATTATGTAAAGAAATAATGTGGAAATAAAATTTTGCCAAAATATTGTTTGGAAATAAAATTTTGACAAAATTTTCTATAGAAATAAAATTTTGACAAAATTTTCTATATAAATAAAATATTGACAAAATTTTCTATAAAAATAAAATTTTGACAATATTTTCTATAGGAATAAATTTTGACAAAATAATCTGTGGAAATAAAATTTTGACAAAATATTCTGTGGATATAAAATTTTGATAAAATTTTCTATAGAAATAAAATTTTGAAAAAAATTTTCTATAGGAATAAAATTTTGACAAAATTTTCTATAGAAATAAAATTGTGACAAAATTTTCTATAAAAATAAAATTTTGACAAAATTATCTAAAGAAATAAAATTTTAACAATATTTTCTATAGACATAAATTTTTAAGAATATTTTCTATAGACATAAAATTTTGACAAAATTTTCTATAAAAATAAATTATTTACAAAATTTTCTATATAAAATTTTTCAAAATAAGATTTGGTAGTGTGTTGGTAAAATATTCTGAAAATATTTGAGGATTATTTTTGGCTCGAGTTACAACCGTGATACACATTCGACTTCAAGTAGAAATTAGGAAATGTTTCAGTTAAGAAACGTCGTTAAAATAAATTGTCCCAATTGTGAACACTTTTTTCCTTGTATTCAAGATGCAAAAGGGCAAACAATTTAGAGACAATTTCATTTTAAAAGATTTTTTTTTAATTTTAAAGAATTTTTCTTTATTATTTATGTATTTAGAGTTACTATAAAATCTTTAGAACCGAGCAAGCTTTTTGTCAGAGTGGCTATCTTCACCTAAATAAGATAGCGAGTGGTAACAATTTACACTGAAATATTCCAAAATCCGTCTATTGAAAATTCAAAACTATTACGATAATATTATCTATAATATTTTAAGGCTACGCTAACAAATTGCGTTTTTTTTTTTTTGTTTCTTTTTAACAACTGTTAAATATTATGACAAATTTTTCCATCAACAAAAGATTAAACATTGTATTGTACCAAAATCTCCAACCACATTTTTTCTTCTCCTTATCTACGGACGTGTGTATAAGGACACCCCAAAATCAAATATGAGAAAACTGATTAATGATGGGACATAAACAAAAATATCTTGTGGACAAAAGATCTCATGAATGAATTCACCTTAGGATATCTGATTATATCTCTATATACATATATTTCTTAATAATCATGAAAAATATATAAGAGGACAAAAAACAAATCGTAGACTCTATTCATGTGGACAACTATGATTTCCATTTTAATATAAAAGTGAATACAAAATGGAGACAAATGAAATGAGAATAAATTCCAAGTGACATGTTAATTTTTTTTAGCTTTTAATAGAAAATGAAAAATACCAACATTTTTACCCTCAAACACAAAAGAAGTAAATCTGAACAGGTTGTTTTTCATGGTTTTGCTTTTCAGGTTGATTTTAGCTGCAAATGACTACCGAGTACTGAAATGATTATGTAAGGGGCGATTTTTTAATCTAAATGGAATTGTTGATCTCAATAGAACCTCTGACACATGGATAAATGTTTGGTCATTTGTGTCTTACAAAATTCGTCGTAATACGAAGAGAAACAAGAACTACAAAAACTTGAGGAACATCAATAACAAAAGGTGACTTATTCTGGAAAAAAGAACCATATTATACACTGGCACAAAAAAAAATGTTTAAAAATAATTAGTGAAATTGGGGATTTTTTATATTTCTAAATTTTTTCATTCCAAATTTTGAAAAAAATGTCTATAGAAATAAAATTTTGACAAATTATTGTATAGAAATAAAATTTTAACAAAATTTTCCATAGAAATAAAATTGTGACAAAATTTTCTATAGAAATAAAATTTTGACAAAATTTCCCATATAAATAAAAAATATATAGAAATAAAATTTTAGCAAACTTTTCTATAGAAATAAAATTTTCATAAAATTTTCCATAGAAATAACATTTTGACAAAAATTTTCTATAGAAATAAAATTTTGACAAAATTTTTTATAGAAATTTTGGCAAACTTTTCTATAGAAATAAAATTTTAGCAAACATTTCTATAGAAATAAAATACTGACAAAATTTTCTATAAAAATAAAATTTTGACAATATTTTCTATAGAAATAAATTTTGACAAAATAATCTGTGGAAATAAAATTTTGACAAAATATTCTTTGGATATAAAATTTTGATAAAAAATAAATAAAATTTTAACAAAATTTTCGATTGAAATAAATTTTTAGCAAATTTTCTATAGAAATAAAATTTTGATAAAATTTTCCATAAAAATAAAATGTTGACAAAATTTTGTATAGAAATAAAATTTTAACAAAATTTGCTATAGAAATAAAATTTTGACAATATTTTCTATAGAAATAAAATTTTAACAAAATTTTCTATAGAAATAAAATGTTGACAAAATTTTCTATAGAAATAAAATGTTGACAAAATTTTCTATAAAAATAAAATTTTGATACATTTTTTTATAAAAATAAAATTTTAGCAAAATTTTCTATAGAAATAAAATTTTGATAAAATTTTCTTTAGAAATAAAACTTAGACAAAATCTTCTATAGAAATAAAATTTTGACAAAATTTTCTTTGTATATAAAATTTTAACAAAATTGTCTATAGAAATAAAATTTTAACAAAATTTGCTATAGAAATAAAATTTTGACAATATTTTCTATAGAAATAAAATTTTGACAAAATTTTCTATAGAAATAAAATGTTGACAAAATTTTCTATAGAAAAAAAATGTTGACAAAATTTTCTATAAAAATAAAATTTTGATAAATTTTTTTATAAAAATAAAATTTTAGCAAAATGTTCTATAGAAATAAAATGTTGAAAAAATTTTCTATAGAAATAAAATTTTGACAAATTATTGTATGGAAATAAAATTTTGATAAAATTTTCTATAGGAATAAAATTTTGACAAAATTTTCTATAGAAATAAAATTTTGACAAAAGTAAAATAGAATTATATCGGCTTTAGTGAAATATAGCATCCAAATATAGTTTCGCCTGATTTTCACAAATTCGGCTATAATACTCTTATTGTTACTCAAATTTCAAATTTGGAGGTAAACGCCGAACATATTTATATAAAATCAAGTATAGCTCCTAAAATCTGGTATTTCGGATTATATTGAGATAGAGCTCCCACAAACATGTGCCCCTTAAATTTTATAAATATCAAACTACCATTTATATCTCAAGCCTACTTTAATGGTACCCCAAAAATGCTTATCTTTACTACTTTAGTAGGGGTGGTTCTGGGTATGATATAGTCGGCCCCGCCCCATTTTCTATTTTACTCAGTTGTTTTAAAGATATTTATCCATAATATTGTGTACATAGGGCATCCTAAAATTTAAATTGCATAATCTTTAATATAACGTAAATATTTTTTTCAGTGTACGGATCACATATTGGGGTTTCAAACAAATTTGTTGGAAGCTCTCCTTTTTAATTGTTACCATTGGGCTACTCAATTCCCAAGTATGTAATGTAATTTTAATTTTTTTCGTAATTATTCCACATAAGATCCACTGTACCGAAAAATAAACAGCCGCTATGTAATCATAAAAGTTCACTTACTGGGGATTTTTTAAAATAGAAAAAAATCCAATTTTCCTAACAAGATTTTGATAAATAAGATGAAAAATAAGAATATGTCAAAATAATTTTTCAAAAAAAAATTTTAATGACATTATACAACCAAACTCTGTTACAAATGCAACAATACCAACAAAAACTATGGGAAAAATTGAGCCATATGTTATTGTGATTCTGTTGGTATTGGTTAAGGAAAAAATACCAAATGGAAAATGAGTTCTCCTAGGTCTGGTTAAAGTGTCAGCAGTATATTTTAGTATAGACTTTATGCTAGAAGACCTTTCAAGATATCTTCATCAAAGGTCTTTTGATTTGATTTTCATTATTACAAATGTGTAGGTTTCGTTGCCAGTGATCCTCATCATTACCATGATGATGATGGCAATGACTAAAAAAAGATAAAAATTAAGGAACAATTACACAATTAATCAAATTCAAAAAGAAAACAAAATGCAGAGTAGTGGAACCCTTCAGTACATATGGAGATATCAAAGTCGTAACCAAGTTTTTCATGATTTACACGGAGAAAAATTTATTGAGAATAGAAAAATGGAAGTAACAATAGAATGAGAATAATCATTTTTCATAATTCATAATCATTTTTGAAAAAACACAAGTAAGTAATGTCTAAAGTCGGGCGGGGCCGACTATATTATACCCTGCACCACTTTGTAGATCTAAATTTTCGATACCATATCACATCCGTCAAATGTGTTGGGTGCTATATATAAAGGTTTGTCCCAAATACATACATTTAAATATCACTCTATTTGGACAGAATTTGATAGACTTTTACAAAATCTATAGACTCAAAATTTAAGTTGGCTAATGCACTAGGGTGGAACACAATTTTAGTAAAAAATATGGGAAACATTTAAATCTGAAGCAATTTTAAGGAAACTTCGCAAAAGTTTATTTATGATTTATCGCTCGATATATATGTATTAGAAGTTTAGGAAAACTACAGTAATTTTTACAACTTTTCGGCTAAGCAGTGGCGATTTAACAAGGAAAATGTTGGTATTTTGATCATTTTTGTCGAAATCAGAAAAACATATATATGGGAGCTATATCTAAATCTGAACCAATTTCAATCAAATTTAGCACACATGACTATATTAATAATTGTACTCCTAGTGCAAAATTTCAACCAAATTGGGCCAAAACTCTGGCTTCTGGGGCCATATAAGTCCATATCGGGCGAAAAATATATATGGAAGCTATATCTAAATCTGAACCGATTTCAATCAAATTTGGCACACATGACTATACTACCAATTATTCTCCTTGCGCAAAATTTCAAGCTAATCGGGATAAAACTCTGGCTTCTGGGTCCATATAAGTGCATATCGGGCGAAAGATATATATGGGAGCTATATCAAAATCTGAATCGATTTCAACCAAATTTAGCACGCATAGCTACAATGCTAAATCTACTACCTGTGAAAAATTTCAACCAAATTGGGCCAAAACTCTGGCTTTTAGGACCATATTAGTCCATATCGGGCGAAAGATATATATGGGAGCTATATTTAAATCTGAATCGATTTCAACCAAATTTAGCACGCATAGCTACAATGCTAAATCTACTCCCTGTGCACAATTTCAACCAAATTGGGCCAAAACTCTGGCTTTTAGGACCATATTAGTCCAAATCGGGCGAAAGATATATATGGGAGCTATATCCAAATCTGAACCGATTTCAATCAAATTTTGCACACTTGACTATACTACTAATTGTACTCCTAGTGCAACATTTCAACCAAATTCGGGCAAAAATCTGGCTTCTGGGCCATGGAAGTCCATATCGGGCGAAAGATATATATGGGAGCTATATCTAAATCTGAACCGATTTCAATCAAATTTTGCGCACTTGACTATACGACTAAGTGTTATGTTTGTACAAAATTTCAAGCAAATCGGTATAAAACTCTGGCTGCTAGGTCCATATTAGTGCATATCGGGCGAAAGATATATATGTGAGCTATATCTAAATCTGAACCGATTTCTTCCAAAGTCAATAGGGTTCTATTCTGACCCAAATTAGGAACATGTGCCAAATTTGAAGGCGATTGGACTTAAATTGCGACCTAGACTTTGATCACAAAAATGTGTTCACAGACAGACGGACGGACGGACAGACGGACATGGTTATATCGACTCAGGGACCCACCCTGAGCATTATTGCCAAAGACACCATGTGTCTATCTCGTCTCCTTCTGGGTGTTACAAACATATGCACTAACTTATAAAACCCAGGGGCACAGGGTATAAAAGAAATTATTATACCCATAGAATGGTGATGGGGGTATAAAAAAAGGGCAGGTCTGTGGACTCTGCACTACACTATATTGAAAGGTCTATGGCATATAGGGAACATACACTGGCGGCTTTTCTTCACATTGAAGGAGCTTTCAATAATAAAAAGATCGAAATGGTTCTACTTGCACTGGAGAGAATTGGTGTACGTAACTATATAATAGACTGGATCGAGGGAACGTTATTGCACAGGAATATAGAAGCGGAATTAGCGAATGCTACAAGAAACGCGACTACGACTAGGGGACTACCTCAGGGAGGAGTGATATCGCCTTTACTCTAGCTACTAGTAGTAGACGAGATCCTCACTTTTCTGCACAACAAAGGGATAAGATATTGGCGTATGCGGATGATATTGTCATAATGGCATCAGGCAAATTTCTGGACAAGATCTCGAATATAATGAGTAAGGCCCTGCAAATTTTATCCGACTGGGCAATGAGGTGTGGATTGGGCGTTAACCCTAGGAAGACGGAGCTAGTGCTCTTCACTAGGGGGAGGAAAATGACCGGGTATAAGGATCCGCAATTTCAAGGGACGAGATTGAGTCTTTCGAAATCGGCAAAGTACTCAGGAGCCACCGTGGTGCAATGGTTAGCATGGCCGCCTTGCACACACAAGGTCGTGGGTTCGATTCCTGCTTCGACCGAACACCAAAAAGTTTTTGAGCGGTGGATTATCCCACCTCAGTAATGCTGGTGACATTTCTGAGGGTCTCAAAACTTCTCTCTCTCTCTCTGCACTTAGAGAAGTTTTGAGACCTTTGAGACCCTCCTTTTTATAGCCGTTCGGACTCGGCTGTAAAAAGGAGGTCCCTTGTCATTGAGCTTAACATGGAATCGGGCAGCACTCAGTGATAAGAGAGAAGTTCACCAATGTGGTATCACAATGGACTGAATAGTCTAAGTGAGCCTGATACATCGGGCTGCTACCTAACCTAACCTAACCTAGGAGTTGTCCTGGATTCCAGACTAAACTGGCTGGAGAACACGGCAGTTAGACTAAAGAAAACCTACGCGGCACTTTACGCGTGTCAAAGGCTTGTCGGGGGACGTTGGGGAATGAAACCCTCCCTCTTCCACTGGCTGTTCACGGCAGTTGTGAGACCTGTGGCCACCTACGGCTGCCACGTCTGGTGGACAATTACGAACCATCCGAATCATATACACAAGTTCAACAGGATGAATAGGACGGCCCTGATTTACATGACTGGTGCAATGAGGACAACGGCCACGGCGGCACTAGAGGTACTGATGGGAGCCACCCCGCTGGACCTGCATATCAGAAGAACAGCGGAGATTATACTCATGAGGCTGAAGAGCCTAGACTCGCGGTAAGCAGACACATGGAACTTGTTGCTTCAGTTGGGCGAGATATTAGGACGGACTTTATGGCGACTTAGCATGCATATGAGGGACATCTGAGGTCGATTATACCAAGTATAGAGGAGTGGAGAGAGGGACACATCCATTTTGGAGACCTGAACATATATACGAACGGCTCGAAGATGAGGGATGAGGGCACGGGCCGTGGTATCTACTGCGAAGAGCTGGTTATCAGCGATTCATACAAGATGGATGACGGATGCAGCATCTTTCAGCAGACGTGTTCGCCATTGCGAAGGCTGCAGAACTACTGTTGATGAGGCCGATATTCAGGAGCAATATCAGTTTCTTCATCGACAGCCAGGCAGCAATAAAGGCCTTAGGAAACCCGAACATATCGTCGAAGGTAGTCAGCTGCTGTCGTGGAGAGCTTAAAATTCTCACTGAACAGCATAATATCACTCTGTGCTGGGTACGTGGACATTATAGAATAAGGGGAAATGAGGAGGCGGATGTGTGCGCTAAAGAAGGCGCATGTAGGACGAACGACATCGTTACAGATATCTTCCCGCAGCTATGCTTATATACTTAGAGGATCAATAAAAGATATGAGGATTTATGAAAGGAACGCTGGGCTTCATCTGCGACCTGCGAGCAGAACAAGTTGATTTTGGACGACAAGAGCCGCAGGAACTCTGATTTCCTGATGGCGACCCGTAGAGATGATCTGAGAGCATTGATAGGCATCATAACAGGACACAACACCCTTGGAAAACACATGGTAAGGATTGGCTTAATGACTGATGATATTTGCAGATGAAGTCTGGACCCAGAGGCAACAGAAGACTCCTACCATTTTCAGTGCCAGTCTCCAGCATTATCCTTTAGAAGAAACAAGATACTGAGCTCTTTTTATACCCTCCACCATAGGATGGGGGTATATTAACTTTGTCATTCCGTTTGTAACACATCGAAATATTGCTCTAAAACCCCATAAAGTATATATATTCTGGGTCGTGGTGAAATTCTGAGTCGATCTGAGCATGTCCGTCCGTCCGTCCATCTGTTGAAATCACGCTAACTTCCGAACAAAACAAGCTATCGACTTGAAACTTGGCACAAGTGGTTGTTATTGATGTAGGTCGGATGGTATTGCAAATGGTCCAAATCGGTCTAATTTTACGTATAGCTCCCATATAAACGGACCCCCAAATTTGGCTTGCGATTGCTCTAAGAGAAGCAAATTTCATCCGATACGGCTGAATACGGCTGTATACGGTCTCTAACAACCATGCAAAAATTGGTCCATATCGGTCCATAAAGGGAGATACGGTCAAAATTTGGTAAAGGGAAAACGCCTGTAAATCGGTGAAATCGTTTATCTAAAAAATCAAATTAAATTTCTTTTTCAAGTTCTATTAGTATAAAAATCCAGGAAAAATATTCAGTTAGGCTTTCGCTTTTCCAAATCCGAATTGCCGGGCCTCACGCTTGACACCTGCCATCAGATTTTGTACAGCCACCTTGTCCACCTTCTTCGCCGCAGAAAGCCAGCTTGCCTTGAACTGCAGCTCGTCCTTAGCAGTTTTTCGGTCTTCTTTAGGTTCCGCTTGACAATAGCCCAGTATTTCTCAATTGGGCGGAGCTCTGGCATGTTGGGAGGGTTCTTGTCCTTGGGAACCACCTGCACGTTGTTGGCGGCGTACCACTCCATGGCCCTTTTACCGTAATGGCAAGATGCCAAATCCGGCCAAAACAGTACGGAACAACCGTGTTTCTTCAGAAAGGCAGCAGACGTTTATTCAAACACTCTTTCACGTAAATTTCTTGGTTGACAGTCCCGGAAGCTATGAAAATGCTGCTTTTCAAGCCACAGGTACAGATGGCTTGCCAAACCAGATATTTCTTTGCGAACTTTGACAGTTTTATGTGCTTGAAAATATCTGCTACCTTTCCCCTTCCTTTTGCCGTATAAAACTCCTGTCCCGGAAGCTGCTTGTAGTCGGCTTTGACGTAGGTTTCGTCGTCCATTACCACGCAGTCAAACTTCGTCAGCATCGTCGTGTACATCGTCGTATTTTGTTTATCATCGCGATTTCGAGTCACTACCTTCTTGTAAGTCGATAGTCCGACTCGTTTTTTGGTTCGATGCACGGTTGTAGACGATACACCCAGCTTATTTGCGACATCTCGGAGAGAGAGGTTAGGGTTTCGCTTGAAACTACCGGCAACTCTCTTTGCCGTCTCACCGGCTTCCGGTTTTCGATTTCCCCCCGATCCAGACTTCCTGGCTGTCGACAAACGTTCCCCAAACACTTTAATTACATTTGTAACGGTTGATTTGGCAACTTTTAGCGATTTTGCCAGCTTTGCGTGAGAGTAGCTCGGATGTTCGCGATGCGCGAGCAAAATTTTGATACGCTGCGGAGCCTCTAAGAGAACCAAATTTCATCCGATCCGGCTGAAATTTGGTACATTGTGTTAGTCAATGGTCTCTAACAACCTTGCTAAAATTGGTCCATATCGGTGCATAATTACATATAGCCCCCATATAAACTGATCCACCGTTTTGGCTTGCGGAGCCTCTAAGAGAAGCAAATTCCATGCGATGCGGCTGAAATTTGGTAAATGGCGTTAGTATATGGTCTCTAATAAGCATGCAAAAATTGGTCCACATCGGTCCATAATTATATATAGCCCCCATATAAACTGATCACCAGATTTGACCTCCGGAGCCTCTTGGAAGACCAAAATTCATCTGATTCAGTTGAAATTTGGTACGTGATGTTAGTAAATGGTATCCAGCAATCATGCAGCAATTGGTTCATATCAGTTCATAATTATATAGCCCCCATATAAGTGACCCATATATTTCTATTCTGGCTCTCTACGTATTTACCGTGCAAAAGTCCATGTCAATTTTTAATAATTATATGTAGACTTACCTATACATAACTTTTTGTCTAATATATACCACATATGGACTAATTTAAAAAACGATGTTAAGAAGTTTTAAGATACCACAACCCAAGTAATTCGATTGTGGATGACAGTCTTTCGTAGAAGTTTCTACGCGTAGAAGTTTCTACGCAATCCATGACCTTGTGTATGCCCGCCTTGCATACACATGGTCATGGGTTCGATTCCTGCTTCGACCGAACACCAAAAAGATTTTCAGCGGTGGATTATCCCACCTCAGTAATGCTGGTGACATTTCTGAGGGTTTCAAAGCTTCTCTAAGTGGTTTCACTGGAATGTGGAACGCCGTTCGGACTCGGCTATAAAAAGGAGGTCCCTTGTCATTGAGCTTAACATGGAATCGGGCAGCTTAACATGGAATCGGGCAGAGAAGTTCACCAATGTGGTATCACAATGGACTGAATAGTCTAAGTGAGCCTGATACATAGGGCTGCCACATAACCTAACCTAACCTATGGTGGAGGGTACATAAAATTCGGCCTGGCCGAACTTACAGCCGTGTATACTTGTTTTATTTCAGGATATAACGGACGTACGGAACTGCAACATGAAGGATATACTTGCCTTCATAAAGGCCTTGTAGGCAAACTTTCTCTGGAACTCGCTTGCAAACTCAAATGATTGAGTAGGACGAAGAAGAACAACATTGAGGAAACACAATGGATCAACATGGTCTAAGTGGGAGACCAGCCCTTCCGTTGCGGGCTGGTCTCATCCTCCATAACCTAACCTAACCTAGCACCAATTCCAGATCCAAAAGGAATATATTCCCTACTTTTTGGCGACGCTTTCTTTGCTGGGAATTTTTGAAAATTAGCCTATTTCCTAAAAACTGTGTAGACATTTTCCTCAGTGTATTACGAAAACATTTCCAAAAGAGATGTTCAACAACATATGAGTCTGTCATCCACAATCTGATTAAGTACATCTCTTCTTCTTCGCATCGTTTAGCAAACGCTGTATAATGAATTTAACTACCAAAATGATAAAAAAAGATCCCTCTCTCTCCCCCGTCACCAATCTTCCACAAACAGCGGAAAAAGAGTTTTCCTTAATTTCGAATTGGTTGGCATCAAAAGAAAGACCTAAGAAACGATCTTGAAAAGCAAACAGACATCATCAGCAAGAAGAAGGCAGTAAATAATTGAAATGTCAGAATAGATCCCTAAGAAATGGCGCAGTATGGCGGACAATGGAATTGAAGCATCAACATTAGATGATGAGTATGCCAGTTTTCTATGGTGGCCATAGAAAAAAAAATAGGAAAAAGTCTAGCTGAATAAATGGTAGACAGCAGGTAGGCAGGTATACAATGCCCGTCTAAATACTTTTTTTTTTTTGAAACAAAATGATACCTCTATGAGATACAGATGTCTAGGGAACTGTATATATAGAGATGGTTATGGAGAATGGATGGCCAGATAGATAGAGTCATCATCAATAAATGAGTAGGAGTCCAAACAAACTCATGACGACGACGACGACGACGATGATGATGATGTTGTAGAAAAACAAACCCAACTAACCGTAAGACCACTTCAAAACATGATAACATACACTCCCAATATACCAGCAAAGTTGACAACCCATTCCCATTTTACTTCTCCACTTCACAGAGAGAATAAAAACAAAAAAAAATCCTTCTAAGATTAATTGCTTGTGAAAGTAACTAATTAAATTATAAAGACTTCTCTCCACTTTTTGGGAAGTCAAGGCAATGCACAGTTGGGCATAGCTCTTATGCTCCTCAATGGAAAATATCCCATATGCCTATATGAACATTTGGCCTTATTTAAAGTGGAGAGAAGCAGGTTCTTTACGGGTATGTCTAGTGATATAGGAGACATACGGAAACTGTTCTGTCCATTCTTTTAGGCAAAAGGAACTAGGGGTTAATGAGCATTATTAATTACAATCATTTTTCAAAAAATACACAAAATTGTCTTTAAATCTTCTCAAGATACTTGGGGTCATGTTCCTGGGATATGTCTCATGATTGAGGTCTTCGCCGGAGATTTGTCAAGATAAATTGAAAACGTTTTCCATAACACAAAAATCATTTAATTTTCATCTTTCGTATGGAAAGCGAAATACAAGTGGTTTATACACTCCTCCATGGATTTGATTCACTATGTCAAATGACTATATAATCAATCAATTTTATTCCATTGATCCATGAAGACGAGGAAAATACTCAAGGAATATCGTATATATAGTAGTAGGGAGATTGGAAGATTTTTTGAAATATTTATCAATGTAGGGAAATAGATTGGAATATATATAAATTTCATTTATATAGAAAATTTTGTCAAAATTTCAATTCCATAGGAAATATTCGAAAAATGTCATTTCTATAGTAATCTGTATTCTGAAAATTCATTTCTATAAGAAATGTTGTGAAAATTTTCTTCGTTTTATAATACTTTCTGAAAATTTCATTTTTCTAGAAAATTTTCCAACAATTTCATTTCTATATAAAATTTGTGCAAAATTTCATTTCTACAATAATTTTTCTGAAAATTTAATTTCTATAGAATATTTTGGCAAAATTTTATGTCAGCAGAAAATTTTGTTAAAATTTTATTTTTTGTTAGAAAATTGGTCAAAATTTTATTTGTATACAAAATTTTGTCAAAATTTTATTTCTATAGAACATTTTGTCAAAATTTTATTTCTGTAAAAAATTTTGTCAAAATTTTATTTCTATAGAATATTTTGGCAAAACTTTATGTCAGTAGAAAATTTTGTTAAAATTTTATTTTTTTGTAGAAAATTTGTCAAAATTTTATTTCTATAGGAAATCTTCTGAAAATTTTATTTCTATCGAAAATTTTGTCAAAATTTTATTTCTATAGAAAATTTTGTCAAAATTTTATTTCTATAGAAAATTTTCTAAAACTTTCATTTCTATAGCAAGTATTCTGAAAATTTCATTTCTATCAGAATTTTCCGAAAATATCATTTCTATCAAAAATTTTCTGAAAATTTCATTTTTCTGGGAATTTTTCAAAAAATTTCATTTCTATATAAAATTTTTGCAAAATTCAATTTCTGTGGAAAATTTTGGCAAAAATATATTTCTGTATAAAATTTTCTTAAAATTTTAATTTTGTAGAAATTTTTTAAAAATTTTATTTCTATAAAAAATTTTTGTCAATTATTTTCTATCGAAATTTTATAAAGTACCTTCTAGTTGCGACCACTTGGAAGAAATCTACCAGCTCTTGAAACCTTGGTAAGATCAAAACTCCATGTCAGACAAAACTTTATGTCAGTAGAAAATTTTGCTAAAATTTAATTTTTTTAGAAAATTTGTCAAAATTTTATTTCTATAGGAAATCTTCTGAAAATTTTATTTCTATAGAAAATTTTGTCAAAATTTTATTTCTATAGAAAATTTTCTAAAACTTTCATTTCTATAGCAAGTATTCTGAATGTTTCATTTCTATCAGAATTTTTCGAAAATATCATTTCTATCAAAAATTTTCTGAAAATTTCATTTTTCTGGGAATTTTTTAAAAAATTTCATTTCTATATAAAATTTTTGCAAAATTCAATTTCTGTGGAAAAGTTTGTCAAAAATATATTTCTGTAGAAAATTTTCTTAAAATTTTAATTTTGTAGAAATTTTGTAAAAATTTTATTTCTACAGAAAATTTTTTAAAAATTTTATATCTATAGAAAATTTTGCAAAATTTCATTTCAACAGTAATTTTTCTGAAAATTTAATTTCTATAGAATATTTTGGCAAAATTTTATGTCAGTAGAAAATTTTGCTAAAATTTTATTTTTTTAGAAAATTTGTCAAAATTTTATTTCTATAGGAAATCTTCTGAAAATTTTATTTCTATAGAAAATTTTGTCAAAATTTTATTTCTATTGAAAATTTTGTCAAAATTTCATTTCTATAGAAAATTTTCTAAAACTTTCATTTCTATAGCAAGTATTCTGAAAATTCCATTTCTATCAGAATTTTCCGAAAATACAATTTCTATCAAAAAATTTCTGAAAATTTCATTTTTCTGGGAATTTTTCAAAAAATTTCATTTCTATATAAAATTTTTGCAAAATTCAATTTCTGTGGAAAATTTTGGCAAAAATATATTTCTGTATAAAATTTTCTTAAAATTTTAATTTTGTAGAAATTTTGTAAAAATTTTATTTCTATAAAAAATTTTTGTCAATTATTTTCTATCGAAATTTTATAAAGTACCTTCTAGTTGCGACCACTTGGAAGAAATCTACCAGCTCTTGAAACCTTGGTAAGATCAAAACTCCATGTCAGACAAAACTTTATGTCAGTAGAAAATTTTGCAAAAATTTAATTTTTTTAGAAAATTTGTCAAAATTTTATTTCTATAGGAAATCTTCTGAAAATTTTATTTCTATAGAAAATTTTGTCAAAATTTTATTTCTATAGAAAATTTTCTAAAACTTTCATTTCTATAGCAAGTATTCTGAATATTTCATTTCTATCAGAATTTTCCGAAAATATCATTTCTATCAAAAATTTTCTGAAAATTTCATTTTTCTGGTAATTTTTCAAAAAATTTCATTTCTATATAAAATTTTTGCAAAATTCAATTTCTGTGGAAAAGTTTGTCAAAAATATATTTCTGTAGAAAATTTTCTTAAAATTTTAATTTTGTAGAAATTTTGTAAAAATTTTATTTCTACAGAAAATTTTGTCAAAATTTTATTTCTATAGAAAATTTTGCAAAATTTCATTTCTACAGTAATTTTTCTGAAAATTTAATTTCTATAGAATATTTTGGCAAAATTTTGTGTCAGTAGAAAATTTTGTTAAAATTTAAGTTTTTTAGAAAATTTGTCAAAATTTTATTTCTATAGGAAATCTTCTGAAAATTTTATTTCTATAGAAAATTTTGTTAAAATTTTATTTCTATCGAAAATTTTTGTCAAAATTTTATTTCTATAGAAAATTTTCTAAAACTTTCATTTCTATAGCAAGTATTCTGAAAATTCCATTTCTATCAGAATTTTCCGAAAATATAATTTCTATCAAAAATTTTCTGAAAATTTCATTTTTCTGGGAATTTTTCAAAAAGTTTCATTTCTATATAAAATTTTTGCAAAATTCAATTTCTGTGGAAAAGTTTGTCAAAAATATATTTCTGTAGAAAATTTTCTTAAAATTTTAATTTTGTAGAAATTTTGGAAAAAATTTATTTCTATAAAAAAATTTTGTCAATTTTTTTTCTATCGAAATTTTATAAAGTACCTTCTAGTTGCAACCACTTTGGTAGAAATCTACCAGCTCTTGAAACCTTGGTAAGATCAAAACTTTATGTCAGACAAAACTTTATGTCAGTAGAAAATTTTGTTAAAATTTTATTTTTTTAGAAAATTTGTCAAAATTTTATATATATAGGAAATCTTCTGAAAATTTTATTTCTATAGGAAATCTTCTGAAAATTTTATTTCTATCGAAAAGTTTGTCAAAATTTCATTTCTATAAAAAATTTTCTAAAACTTTCATTTCTATAGCAAGTATTCTGAAAATTTCATTTCTATCAGAAATTTCCGAAAATATCATTTCTATCAAAAATTTTCTGAAAATTTCATTTTTCTGGGAATTTTTCAAAAAAAATCATTTCTATATAAAATTTTTGCAAAATTCAATTTCTGTGGAAATTTTTGGCAAAAATATATTTCTGTATAAAATTTTCTTAAAATTTTAATTTTGTAGAAATTTTTTAAAAATTTTATTTCTATAAAAAATTTTTGTTAATATTTTCTATCGAAATTTTATAAAGTACCTTCTAGTTGCAACCACTTTGGTAGAAATCTACCAGCTCTTGAAACCTTGGTAAGATCGATTAATACATAAGGTTATTATGACCAAATTCTGGAAAATCGGGTGACATATATTTGGAAGATTTTTTGTTTGGTAGATTGCTAGAATTCTACTAAAACATTAGTAGATTTTGCAACTAAAAAAATTTTTCCATAGAAAAAAATTGACAAACACTTCTACAGACATACGATTTTCACAAATTTTCTACAAAAATAAAATTTTAACAAAATTTTCTATAGATATAAAATTTTGCAAAAACTTTCTATAGAAATGAAATTTTTAGAAAAAATATATTTTCAGAATACTTCCTATAGAAATGAAATTTTCATAAAAATTTCTTATACAACTGAAATTTTCATAAAAATTTTTTTTACAAATGAAATTTTCATAAAAATTTCTTATGCAAATGAAATTTTCAGAAAATTTCCTATAGAATTAAAATTTCGATAAAAATTTCTATAGAAATAAAATATTTGTTGTTTCGATCTTAGCTTTAAAACCATTCCGTTGAATTAACTACAAGAGTAGCTTAGCCAACATAGGAAAACAAGAAAGGAAGAAAGAAAATTTTGACAAAAGTTTCTATAGAAATAAAATTTTGACAAAATTTTCTATAGAAAAAAAATTTTGCAAAAACTTTCTATAGAAATGAAATTTTGCAAAAAACTTAACATAGAAATGAAATTTTTAGAAAAAATATATTTTCAGAATACTTCCTATAGAAATGAAATTTTTATAAAAATTTCTTAGACAAATGAAATTTTCATAAAAATTTCTTATAGAAATGAAATTTTCAGAAAATTTCCTATAGAATTAAAATTTCGACAAAAATTTCTATAGAAATAAAATATTTGTTGTTTCGATCTTAGCTTTAAAACCATTGCTAAACTACAAGAATAGCTTAACCAACATAGGAAAACAAGAAAGGAAGAAAGAAAATTTTGACAAAATCTTCTATAGAAACGAATTTTTGACAAAAGTTTCTGTAGAAATAAAATATTGACAAAATTTTCTATAGAAATGTAATTTTGACAAAAGTTTCTATAGAAATAAAATTTTGACAAAATATTCTATAGAAATAAATTTTTGAGAAAAATTTCTATAGAAATAAAATTTGTACAAAATTTTCTATAGAAATGAAATTTTGACAAATTTTCTATACAAATGAAATTTGTACAAAAAATTATATAAAAATAAAATTTCGACAAAAGGTTCTATAGAAATAACATTTTCAGAAATTTTCAGAAGATTTTGTATACGAGAATAGAATTTTGACAAATTTTTCAATAGAAATAAAATGTCGGCAAAATTTTCTATAGAAATAAAATTTTAACAAAATTTTTTATAGATATAACATTTTTACAAAATTTTCTATAGAAATAAAAGTTTGACGAAATTTTCTATAGAAATAAAGCTTTGACAAAATTTTCTATAGAAATAAAAATTTGACAAAAATTTCTATAGAAATAAAATTTTTACACAATTTTCTATAGAAATAAAATTTTGACAAAATTTTTATAAAAATGAAATTTTGACAAAAATTTCTATAGAAATAAAATTTTCAGAAGATTTCCTATTGAAATAAAATTTTCAGTAGACTTCCTATATAAATAAAATTTTAACAATTTTATTTGTATAGGAAAAATTTTTGGCAAAATTTTCTATATACAAATGAAATTTGTATACAAATGAAATTTTTTTATACAAATGAAATTTCGACAAAAATTTCTATAGAAATAAAATTTTGACAAAATTTTCTATAGAAATAAAATGTTGACAAAATTTTCTATAGAAATAAAATTTTGACACAATTTTCTATAGAAATTAAATTTTGACAAAATTTTCTATAGAAATAAAATTTTGACAAAATTGTCTATAGAAATTAAATTTTGACAAAATTTTCTATAGAAACTAAATTTTGACAAATAGAAATAAGATTTTGACAAAACTTTCAATAGAAATAAAATTTTAAAAAAATTTCAGTAGAATTAAAATTTTGACAAAATTTTCTATAGAAATAAAATTTTTCGAAATAAGATTTTTTGGTAGTTTTTTGGTTTTGTAAAATTTTCTCTCAATTTTGGTAGATTATTTTTGGTTCGAGTGGTATCAACCAAACCTAAAAAATATCAGTAAATATACATCAATTAATTACGCTATTATGGAAGGTTAGGTTAGGTTAAAGTGGCAGCCCGATTAAATTTCAGGCTGACTTAGACTATTCAGTCCATTGTGATACCACATTTAACTAAAAGTACCTATTACATATGGGCACTTCTAGTCTTAACCACTGAACCTTCTCTATTATTTACTTTTGTGGAACCACCCAGATTGCTCCAAAAATATTAACAAACTGCTTAAGTTAACGTTTTCCAGGTCTTCCAGTAATCTAAAACTATATGCTCCTAAAATTCGCTTACGCCTTACACAAAAAGCAGGACGCTCACACAAGAGGTGTTTAATTCCTTTTCCTCCAGATTCCTTTTTTCCGAGATGAATTCCTTTTCCTCCACATCATGACAGCTTATACAATAGTCATTATACTTCGCACCTATAGTTTTTGCAAATTCGCCTAGCAGGCAGCGACCCGTTATAGCAGATATCAGGAGTGCTATCTGACGCCTTGAGAACACTAGCATATCTAGTGTGCGGTTTAAGTTTAAATGGGGCCATATTTGCTTGGTGTCGTTACAACCCTTGCAATTTTCCCATCGAATATTGGCCATCATAACAGCCTTCTCACGCAGTTAGAGCTTGCAGGTGGCCAGAAGCATACCAACAGATTCTAGTTCCCCTGGAATATGTAAGGTAGTGCCTAGCCTTGCTAACACATCTGCTTCGCAGTTCCCCGGTATGTTCCTATGGCCAGGTACCCATATTAGGTGAATATTGTACTGCTCAGCCATCTCGTTGAGCTATAGACAAGCAAAGTTTTCTTTCGACGCTAAAGAATTTATTTGAAGCAGGGACCGTAACGGTTATAAGTGCTATCAAAAAAGTTATTTTTTAATCGTTATTTTGTGACTAAAAAATAAAAACTCGAATGAAACTGTTAAAAAGAGAGTTTTATTTATCCGTCATAAATAAAACTCTTTTTATGAGTTTTATTTTTTCCTTCAGAAAATGATACTCTTTTTTGGAGTTTTATTTTTTTCTTCAGAAAATAAAACTCTTTATAGGAGTTTTATTTTTTCCGTCTTAAATAAAACTCATTTGTGGAAGTAGGCCTTGCTATGTTCGCCAAATTTATTGTCACTAAGTATTTCATTTGATGGTTTAAGCACTTCGTTTGTCTGCCACACTGCATAATCTATAATCGTGAATATGGGTCGCAATTATGATAATACTTCTCGTGATTTTTACGAAAAAGTCGATAATGCAAATGTATGCCGGCTGTGTAAAAGCGTTTTTAAAGGTGACCATATTAGCAATTTAAAGCGGCATTTGATCAACAAGCATAAACGAGAATACAATATGGAACTAAATGGCTCCTGAAGAAATGAAAAAAGCGTGTGTTGATTTAGTCACAACAGAAAAAGTACCGTTTGCCTTTTTTGATTCAGCTGCTTTCAAGGTCATTACTAATCAACTTTTTGGTGGACTTGGTATCCCAGTAGTTACCTCTAGAAATATAACTGAGTTAGTTAATGAATCATACGAAAAGGAAAAAAGCTATTTAAAAGAAAAACTAAAAAACAAGTTGCTGTCTTTGAAAATCGACATGGCCACTAGACTTCAACGCAGCGTAATGGGAATAAACATACAGTTTTATAGTAAATCGAAAATTATTATAAAAACGCTAGGCTGTATTGAACTGACGGAGCGTCATACAGGTAAATACATTAATTACCCATTGCAAGTGAAAGCTCCCCTTAATGTAATGTAAATTTATAGCTGAGTATCTAAAAGCTAAAGTTGAACATGTTTTGGAGGGTTTCGGCATCGAAAATAATCAAATTTGCACAATTACTACGGATAATGGCCGGAATTTGATTAAAATGGTAAAATTATTCGACGGGGATGATGAAAGCGAGTCTGATAACACTGTCTCAAGGGACCTTTTTCAAAAAATCTCCGTGTTCTCAGTACAATCAGTGAAGTGTGCTGCTCATTCACTGCAACTGGTTGTAAAGGATTACTTTGATACAATTGATAAAGATTTATTGAAGCGCGTTCGAGACTTAGCGAAAGGCTTACGGACTCCTACTTACAGGTTTGTTGTATATAGGATGCATATAATGGCCATTTTCAGACGATAAGTTAAAAATTATTTTAGGAACATGACTAGTCATCTTAATTTACCCCAAGTTTCCATTGATGTCCAGACACGATGGAATTCCACCTACTTGATGCTAAAAAGCTTAATGCGTTACAAATCCTTCTGCTTGAAAAATGTCGATGCCGCGCTTAATCTAAGTCAGTCAGAATGGGAAAGTGAGGAAGACTTATTGGCCCTCTTGGAGCCTGTATACGTCGCCACACAAATGCTTCAAGAAGAGCAATTATTTTATAGCGATTTCTTTAAAATATGGCTTCAAATGAAGCTTGACATTCAGTCGAAGCCCGCCAGCTCAGAATTTCTGACAATATTAGAACGGCGTGAAAAAGTGCTGCTAAAAAATCCAATACTCCTTGCAGCCTTATATTTGGATCCGCGTCTTCAGTGCATCATAGCGAAGGAGCCATTACAATTAATGTGTGCTCGAACACATCTTAAAGAAGTGATGATTCGGATTTTGCAGTTTGAGAATCAAGTAAGTTGTAAGCATATTTAATAATTCTTTTTCTAAAAAGGCTATTTATTTGTTTTTCTCTTTGCAGATAAATAGTCAAAATAGCCAATGCGATGATCGACCGGATGTTTGCGATACATCGCAATCGAATACATCGCTTTTGGGTCAATTTTTGAACACCCTAAATGTTGACAGGGAACAAGAAAGTGAAGAAACTGATAATGAGGAAGAAAAACAAGCCTTCTATGAAATCGATAACTTTTCCCCAAGGCCCTTGTCGATTGATAAATCTCTTTTTGAGTTCTGGGAAGCAAAAAGAGTAAATTATCCGTATTTGTATATATTGGCAAAAATTGTACAGTGTGTTCCTGCAACCCAAGTAAGTGTGGAAAGAGCATTCTCTGCTCTTAAATTAGTACTGAGCGACCTGCGTTCAAATCTTTCCGTTGAAAATTTGGAAAAAATTATGTTCGTTAAATTAAACAAATAAATTAATACAAACTTTATGTGAGATAGACTCTATAAAACAAGAAACTGTAAAAAAAAGAAAAATAAATGAATATGAGTTTTATTTAAGACGGAAAAAATAAAACTCCTGAAAAGAGTTTTATTTTCCGAAGAAAAAAATAAAACTCCAAAAAAGAGTATTATTTTCTGAAGAAAAAAAAATAAAACTCCAAAAAAGAGTATTATTTTCTGAAGGAAAAAATAAAACTCCTAAACAGAGTTTTATTTATTACCTTTTATTTTTACGTTGAAAAATAACCGTTAACTTTGGAGTTGGGAGCGTTTTTTAATATCACCATAGATTCTGAAAGAGCTTTCCGAGATGAATCTTATGGTATATGACAGTATAGGTCTCCGTTGACTCTAACATGAAGAGTTTTTAAGTTTAAATTTTCTGGATAACAGTAATTTACGGTCCCTGATTTGAAGGCAAATGAAAAGAATTAAAGACAATTGTTGAATCGCATATCATAAATTTGGATTTGTTTAGCCTAAAAGAAAATACTTTATAAGAAAGGGAAGTTTCGTTTGTCTATAATATCGTTCCGGTAGAAAGTATTGTTTCTTTGGGTGTATATTTATAGCCCGATTTTCCTAAATTTTGCAATAATATCCTATTTTATTAATTGGTTTTACTGAAAGTTGACATAAAGTAATTTTCTATTATTTATTATTAAATAATAATTTAATACAATACCACTAAATTTCAAGCAAAGAGGATAAAAATTACGGTTACCATGCTCTCAAGAAGTCAAAAATACCTCTAGATTTTTAATTTGTTGAAAATACAAATGAAAATTTCGGCTTACAAACTCTCAAGAAGTCAAATCGAAAGATCGGTATATATGGGGGCTATATCGAAAAATCAGCCCAAATAGCCCATCTTCAAACTTGACCCGCCTGCAGGCAAAAGATTTGGTGCAAAATTTCAGAACCATATATTCATTATTGAAGGCTGTAGCGTGATTATAACAGACAGACAAAGGGACATTAGATAGTCTTAGTTTTATACTGTATATTGTGGGAAGTCCATATATCAATTGTAGGTATAAAATGGAAGAATTTTAGTGTAATTTGTGTTATTAAAATTAAATTTAATAAATTTTTATGAAAAACTCTCCGATGGGATCTATGGACACACCTTTATATTTAAAAATTTGAAAACGATTATAAGAAAGAAAAAACATTATCCCTTACATCTAAATCTACTTCTCCTGCCTTTCTAAATTTTGCAACTGTTTGCTATATTTCGTCTATTTTCTAAAGAGCAATGACTATGTGTAAGTACTCCATGGCATTGGGCATCCATGACACAGCTCCACCTTTCAAAAGTTACAGTAGCAACTATGAAATTGTAACACAACTAGGGACTGGCATCAGCATCAACATCGCCATCATCAATACAACAAAAGAAGAAAAGACAATTGGACCAAAAGACAGGCGGACGAACCTAAGGACAAACGGACAGATATCCTCACAGAAGCAAAGGCAAAGCTTTATCGCTATTCTAAAAAGTAGCAACAGTAAAAGAAGAACAACAGCAAAATATCGTAGCAGAAACTAAACAAACAACCACTGTCAGTTATGCCACAAGCAATGAATCCACCACACAGAGGAAGGAGCTTCAAGGCAACACACAAGATCAAGCACAGTAAGTATCCCCACAATGACCAGGAAAAACAACCTGAGCCATCATCCGAAGAAACGAAACTAAGCAAAGGAAAGAAGAAGAAGAAGAAGAAGAAGAACGAACAAAAAAAAACAATATCGAAAACGTAAACTTAAAAAAACCAGCACATTGGAAACATTTTTGATGGACAGAACAATAGAAAAAGGGGTGGAATTTTGTAGCTCAACAGCAAGCAACAACGATGGAAATATCATCACAATATTGCCATAGCAAAAGAAGCTACCAACAATACCATCAGCAGCAGCATCACCATCAGCAACACAAAACTATCAACCATCCACCAGGCAAAACCATCATCCAGCCATAACATTGTAGTAACCAACAACAATCACTTTTTGTCTAAAGCTTCAGAAAGATATCTCTGTAAACGATTGCTCAGTTCAGAAGAAGAAGAAGTGGAGACCCAATCGACTGACAGACCAAAAAGACAGAAAATATGGCAATCGCTACGAGGTTGATTTAGCAATCAAAGAAAATATAATTTTTAATAAATTTTTTATTTCTATAGAAATAAAATTTTGAAAAAAAAATCCACAGAAACAAAATTTTGACAAAATTTTCTATAGAAATAAAATTTTAAAAAATTTTCTATAGAAATAAAATTTTGACAAAATTTTGTATAGAAATAAAATTTTGACAAAAAATCTCTAAACAAATAGAATTTTTACAAAATTTTCTGTAGAAATAAAATTTTGACAAAATTTTTTAAAGAAATAAAATTTTGAGAAAATTTTCTACAGAAATAAAATTTAGACAAAATTTTCTGTAGAAATAAAATGTTAAAACAATTTTCTATAGAAAGAAAATGTTGACTAAATGTTCTATAGAAATAAAATTTTGACAAAATTTTCTATAGAAATAACATCTTGACAAAATTTTCTAAAGAAATAAAATTTTGCCAAAAAATTTCTTTACAAATAGAATTTTTACAAAATTTTCTGTAGAAATAAAATTTTCACAATATTTTCTATAGAAATAAAATTTTGACAAGATTTTCTGTAGAAATAAAATTTAGACAAAATTTTCTATAGAAATAAAATTTTGAAAAAAATTTCTATAGAAATAAAATTTTGACAAAATTTTGTACAGAAATAAAATTTTGTACAGAAATTAAATTTTGACAAAAAAATGTCTATACAAATAGAATTTTTACAAAATTTTCTGTAGAAATAAAATTTAGACAAAATTTGCTAAAGCAATCAAATTTTGACAAAATTTTGTATAGAATGAAATTTTGACAAAAAATGTCTACAAATAGAATTTTGACAAAATTTTCTACAGAAATAAAATTTAGACAAAATTTTCTGTAGAAATAAAATGTTAAAAATATTTTCTATAGAAAGAAAATTTTGACTAAATGTTCTATAGAAATGAAATTTTGACAAAATTTTTTATAAAAATAAAATTTTGACAAAATTTTCTATAGAAATAAAATTTTGACAAAATTTTCTAAAGCAATCAAATTTTGACAAAATTTTCTAAAGAAATAAAATTTTGCCAAAAAATTTCTTTACAAATAGAATTTTTACAAAATTTTCTGTAGAAATAAAATTTTCACAATATTTTCTATAGAAATAAAATTTTGACAAGATTTTCTGTAGAAATAAAATTTTGACAAAATTTTCTACAGAAATAAAATTTTAAAAAAATTTTCTATACAAATAGAATTTTTACAAACTTTTCTGTAGATATAAAATTTTGACTAAATTTTCTATAGAAATAAAATTTTGACTAAATGTTCTATAGAAATAAAATGTTGACAAAATTTTCTATAGAAATAAAATTTTGACAAAATTTTCTATAGAAATAAAATGTTGACAAAATTTTGTACAGAAATTAAATTTTGATAAAATTTTCTATAGAAATGACATTTTAACAACATTTTCTATAGAAATAAAATTTTGACAAAATTTTCTACTAAAATAAAATTTTCTACAGAAATAAAATTTGGACAAAATTTTCTACAAAACTAAAATTTTAACAAAATTTTCTACAAAAATAAAATTTTCACAAAATTTTCTATAGAAATAAAATTTTGACAATACTTTTCTGTAGAAATAAAATTTTGACAAAATATTCTATAGAACTAAAATTTTGACTAAATGTTCTATAGAGATAAAATTTGACAATTTAAAATTTTCTACAGAAATAAAATTTAGACAAAATTTTCTATAGAAATAAAATTTTGACAATACTTTTCTATAGACATACAATTTTGAGAAAATTTTGTATAGAAATAAAATTTTGAAAGAAATTTCTATGGAAATAAAATTTTGACAAAATTTTCTATAGAAATAAAATTTTAAAAAATTTTCTATAGAAATAAAATTTTGACAAAAATTTTCTATAGAAATAAAATTTTGACAAAGAATGTCTATACAAATAGAATTTTTACCAAATTTTCTGTTGAAATAAAATTTTGACAAACTTTTCTATAGAAATAAAATGTTGACTAAATGTTCTATAGAAATAAAATTTAAAAAAAAATTTCTACAGAAATAAAATATTCACAAAATTTTCTATAGACATAAAATTTTGACAAAATTTTCTATAGAAATAAAATTTTGACAAAAAATGTCTATACAAATAGAATTTTTACAAAATTTTCTGTAGAAATAAAATTTTTACAAAATTTTCTAAAGAAATAAAGTTTTGACAAAATTTTCTACAGAAATAAAGTTTAGACACAATTTTCTATAGAAAGAAAATTTTAACTAAAATAAAATTTTGACAAAATTTTCTATTAAAATAACATTTTGACAAAAATTTCTATAGAAATAAAATTTTGACAAAATTTTCTATAGAAATAAAATTTGGGAATTTTTGTTTGGTACACTCAAAAAAAAGTTTACTGGGATCCAAAGATTTTTTTCTTCCTTTAAAGATTTTGGTATTGATTCCGAGCCAAAGATGCGGGTTCTTTAAGATAAGGAAATTTTTTGCGACCTATCTGGCTTTAAATCTAGGATCTATAAAATTAAAATTAGGATACAGATCTCATTTATCGAATTTTCATTCTACTTTTCCGGAATATTAATGAAGCTATTCACTTACAAACAAAAGCGAGTTTAAAAATCCAAATTATGACGGATACTTCGAAGTAAAAAGTATTTTCTTAATTCCAAAACAAAACTTTAAACCAAAGATTCTAAATCATCAAAATAAGTCTTAGCCTATATTTGAAGCGGTTTTATCTTAAATCTAAAGATTCAATATTTCAGTTAATTTAAGGACGATTTCTTTAAATCAAACATATATGTCTTTACTTTAAGAAAAACTTGCCTTAGGTTAAAGGCATGCAACTTTAACGAAGGGATACAAATTTTCAAAATGTGTGTCCTAAATTTAATGAAAAAAAAAATTGAAGCAAAGAATATAAACTTTCTTTTAATTAAAATTTCATTATTTTAAAGAAATTCGTCCTTCATAGTGTGTAGATTGCGCATCCTAAAACTGAGGTTGCGTAATATTTTTTTTCAGTGTAGTTTTTGGTAAAATTTGCTTTTTATTTTGGTAGATTTATTTTTGGCTCGAGTGGCAACAGTGGATTTGACTCTATCGGTTGCTGATTCTCTCGAAGTTACTATAATTTTTTTTAATTGGCGACTTTTTGGAAATATGTAAATGTTTAATTTTCCATATTTTCAAAATTTGACAAAAAAAAACTGATTTCCGACTTCTGAAAATTATTAAGCTACCTTTGTCCATCATATGAAGCAAATCTGGATACAACATATTTAACTTAATCCTAATATCCAATTCCATCTTTAGGCGGTCTTCGTTAAATCAGGGAGCATTTAGTAAAAAACACGTCAAGCCAAAAAAAAATGGTTAAAATAAAAAGAAAACTTAGTTAAAACTGCTCAAGAGGCTTTCCAGCATATACTGCAATTTACCGTATGCATTTTTTCTGTGTCGTTTTCTTGATTTTGTATCGTTAAAATTGAATACAGTGAAACCTCTGAAAGGTGGACACCCACATTCGCCTTAATTTGGTCCACGTTTGAGAGGTGTCCAGTTATGAGAGGTTTACTTTAATGTGTTAATATAGAAAATGTCCCTAGACAACTGTCTACTTTTGGGAGGTGTCCGGTTTTCAGAGTATTCAAGTAGGAGAGGTTTCACTGTATATAATAAGCTGGCAAAAAAAGTTGGGGCATTAGAGGGTTAAGTATGGTTTTGTCTAACGACAAGCATGATCTTCATCTATCTTACGTATAGGGTTTTTTTTTTGGACTTTCAGGTCATAATTTATCGATATAAATATACGCAAAGAAATAATAATTACCTCCGCAACGAAATTTTAGACAACGAATATATCCCTTTTTTAGCATTTCCATTAAGAGCCAATAATCCGGATTTTAAGGGTTTTTTGTTTATTTGTTTTAAAATATTTTTTCTTAACAAACAAAAAAAAAACTTTTATGTCTATAATTTTGTTTCTCAGAAAAGTCTGCATAAAGCATAATTAATGTCTCTTTCATTTAACACCTTCCAATATATGTATCTCTCATCTTTAACAAATTTTCCCACCACTTCCATAACCACCTCGTTAACCAATGGTAAACGAATGCAAAGCAAAAACATAAAATGCAGGACAATGGTCAACAAGAAGCGAACAAATGATTTGCATTTTATGACCAACCAACAAGAAAGAAGTATAATCAACAACAACAACAATCACCAGGCAAGAGATAGCGGCAACAAAAACAACAACAACTACAACAGCACCAAAAAAAAGTTGGTAGAAACATAAAAATTGATGGATTCTTCAACACACAAAAACTCCAGTGAGTGTATACACTCCGCATTCAGCTTGAAATCGAACACAAAATCGGATGTTCTTCTCTTTCTACCCAATGTGTGAGTGTGACAGAAAGAGAGAAGAAGAGTAAACTACTAGTAAGAATTTCAAATGCTGATGCAGCAGCAAAATCATCAAAATACCAAGAGAATATCCGAGTGTGTATGTGTGCATGTGTGTGCCACTGTGTAGGAGACACATCAATCAAAGTGGATTAGGGTTGCACAAGTAAACCATAGGGGCCTCAATAGGGGAAAATTATATATTAATATAAAGAAAATATCGTTGGCTCAATATTCTTTGTATGTGAACGCTCTTTTCAACGTAACCCAGATCTAGAAAGAGCCAAAGAATTGCTGCGATTGCACGATAGAGGCAACTAATTAGGGATGTCGTATATCGCCTCTTGCAAAGTCAGATTTTAAGGTTTATTGTTAACCCTATCGAATTAAACCTTATTTTAACAAATCTTCTTCTTGGTTTACTTGGACTAATAGCATACAGAAAATATATGTATTATGAGGGCATATCTCAATTTGGCAAAAGGCTATTGGAATTTGTTCTCAAAACATGATTTTTGAATTGGGACCAAATGGTCTTACGAAAATAAGCACTTTTGTCTCATAATATAATTGTGAACAAAATACAAAAATTAATCTGAAATAATTTCAGCTACATTTTTGATATGAATATCCATTTACTAGAGACGTACAGTAGAAAAATGGTACCAAAATTGCGCATTTTTCGTGGAGTGTTTAAAAAGTTTATAAAAATGAATTTTAGTGCTCAACAATAGGGAAAATACTTATATATGATTACGCCCAGGGTTGATAAAGTTGACATTCTTGGGTTTTTTTTTAAATATTTCGACTGCCAAAAGCACCGTGGCACGACCGCAAGCCATTTGGTACATTTTCATTACAATTACTCTATATAGAGTTGTTCTGCCCTAAATGTGAACATTTCTCAGATATCAACTCAACTCTAAAAACTATAAATAGCGGACATTGAAGAAATAAACATATTTCAAAATGAGGATATTATAATTTCTATTACAGGATATTTTTGAGAGGAATAAATATTGTCTATACAACATTCGTCCGCAAATGTGAAATGTAATTTTTTTCCGCCACACTGAGGAATGGAGAATTATAAGATAGTGTACATATTTGAAACGCCCAGAAGGAGACGAAATGCACACATGGTGTCTTTAGCAATAATTCTTAGCGCCGGCCCTTGAGCTGGTTGCCACAGTTGGTAGTATTCTACACAAAATTTACTTTTTGTAGATTGGTAGAATTCTCGATTTTGGTAGACTTTGCAAAGAGGTACATCTTCATAAATTTTCTTTTGACAAAATTTTCTTGACAACATTTTGTATAGGAACAAATTGTTGATTGAAAATTTTCTATAAGAATAACATTTTTCCTATAGATACAAAAATTTGAAAAAAAAAAAATAAAATTTTTACAAAATTTTCCATATAAATAAAATTTTGAAAAAACATCCTATGGAAATAAAATTTTGAAAAAACTTCTTATAGAAATAAAATTTTACAACATTTTCTATAGAAAAAAAATTTTGACAAAATATTTGTAGAAATAATAATAAATTTAAAAATTAACTTAACATATAGAATTTATTAAACATATAGAACTAAATTTAATTTTAACATTAAAAAAAATAAATTTAAATTTAACATATAGAACTAAAATTTTGAAAAAAATTTCCTACAGAAATAAAATGTTGACAACATTTTCTATAGAAATAAAATTTTGACAAAATTTTCTATAAGAATAACATTTTTCTATAGAAATAAAATTTGAAAAATTTTTCTATAGAAATAAAATTTTAACAAAGTTGTCTATAAGAAAAACATTTTTCTATAGAAATAAAAATTTGAAAATTTTTTTATAGAAATAAAATTTGGCAACATTTTCTATGAAAATAAAATTTTTACAAAATTTCCTATAGAAACAAGTAAGGAAAGTCTAAAGTCGGGCGGGGCCGACTATATTATACCCTGCACCACTTTGTAGATCTAAATTTTCGATACCATATCACATCCGTTAAATGTGTTGGGGTTTGTCCCAAATACATACATTTAAATATGACTCGATTTGGACAGAATTTGATAGACTTTTATAAAATCTATAGACTCAACATTTAAGTCGGCTAATGCACTAGGGTGGAACACAATTTTAATAAAAAACAAGTAAGGAAACCCTAAAGTCGGGCGTGGCCGACTATATTATACCCTGCACCACTTTGTAGATCTACATTTTCGATACCATATCACATCCGTCAAATGTGTTGGGAGCTATATATAAAGGTTTGTCCCAAATACATACATTTAAATATCACTCGATCTGGGCAGAATTTGATAGACTTCTACAAAATCTATAGACTCAAAATTTAAGTCGGCTAATGCACTAGGGCGGAACACAATGTTAGTAAAAAAATATGGGAAACATTTAAATCTGAAGCAATTTTAAGGGAACTTCAAAAGTTTATTTATGATTTATCGCTCGATATATATGTATTAGAAGTTTAGCAAAATTAGAGTCATTTTTACAACTTTTAGACTAAGCAGTGGCGATTTAACTAGGAAAATGTTGGTATTTTGACCATTTTTGTCGAAATCAGAAAAACATATATATGGGAGCTATATCTAAATCTGAATCGATTTCAACCAAATTTGGCACGCATAGCTACAATGCTGAATCTACTCCCTATGCAAAATTTCAACCAAATTGGGCCAAAACTCTGGCTTTTAGGACCATATTAGTCCATATCGGGCGAAAGATATATATGGGAGCTATATCTAAATCTGAACCGATTTCAATCAAATTTAGCACGCATGACTATATTACTAATTGTACTCCTAGTGCAAAATTTCAACCAAATTGGCCTAAAATTCTGGCTTCTGGGGCCATATAAGCCCATATCGGGCGAAAAATATATATGGAAGCTATATCTAAATCTAAACCGATTTCAATCAAATTTGGCACACATGACTATACTAACAATTGTACTCCTTGTGCAAAATTTCAAGCTAATCGGGATAAAACTCTGCCTTCTGGGTCAATATAAATGCATATCGGGCGAAAGATATATATGGGAGCTATATCTAAATCTGAACCGATTTCAATCAAATCAATAGGGTTCTATTCTGACCCAAATTAGGAACATGTTGATACAATTTTCTATAGAAATAAAATTTTGCCACAATTTTCTGTACAACTAAAATTTTAAAACAATTTTCTATAGAATTAAAATTTTGACAAAATTTTCTATAGAAATAAAACTTTGACAAAATTTTCTATAGAAATAAAACTTTGACAAAATTTTCTATAGAAATGAAATTTTGACAAAATTTTCTATAGAAATGAAATTTTGACAAAATTTTCTATAGAAATAAGTTATTGACAAAATTTTCTATAAGAATAAAAATTTTCCTATATAAATAAAATTTTGACAAAATTGTCTATAGAAATAAAATTTTGAGAAAATTGTCTATAGAAATAATATTTTTACAAAATTTTCTATAGAAATAAAAATTTAAAAAAAAATCCTATAGAAATAAAATTTTTACAAAATTTTCTACAGAAATATTTTTTTTTTCAAATTTACTGCAGAAATAAAAATTTGACAAAATTTGTTATAGATTCAAAAATTGTATGTAATTTTAGCACCTCTTTTCTTCGAAAAGTACATTTTTAATAAATTTTTAGTACTTTTCCGTCAACATCATTTATCATCCCTGATAACGCTACTACTCGTAGTCTTAGCAATATGCCAATAAAAATGTGGAAATAAATTTGATTACGACAAGCCCAACGTTAATCAAAGGCCTTATATATGTCGGCCTTCCACTCACTCTCTCCTTCTAAGGTTGAGAAATTCTATTATGCTGGATTGTGCATAGCTGGATGTATATGCAAGCAACAAAAACATTCATTGAGTTGTCAAGTCATGTCTCACATCAAAATGTCAGTTGATGGAATTGTTCGTTTTTCTTTTGCCAACTGAATGCTTACGAACGAAGCATCATTCAGTAGAGGAGAGATGCCCACAATCACCAACCAACCATACTGCAGGCCAGGCAACGTATCACAGACATTTAAGCCAGGCCAATACCACCGCCACCACTGCTTGCACCTCCAACCACACAATTCAATGCAAGTGTATGCTGGGTCACAGCAAATGTGTGTGTTTGTGTGCGTAGCTCCTTTGAATTGTATCTTGCAGCGCATCAACGAGACACTCTGGTATAACCAACCAATCACAATGGTTTCTCATTTTGACATAAAAGGATTTTTGTTTTCTTTGGCTAAAACGATGACAATGACGATGACGACAACAACGACAACAATCGCTGGCTGCCTGAGCTTGAATGCCTGGGAATAGTGAATGTGCTCATATACAAGTGCCTCTGCACTTTATATTATATGGGTTTGGTTTTATTTGTCCTTATTTTTTTTTTTTTTGGTTTTTTTTTTTTGTTCTCCAGCTGCCTCCACCTCTTTGTTGTATGTCCATCATAGTGGATGCAATTCAGCCACTGAGTTTATTTGAGTTGATGGCTAAGTTTTGTGATTTGAAATGTTGGCTAAAATGGTAGAAATCTACTTTTTGAATTGTCTCCAAACAAATCGGGCAATAAAATCCAGCCCTTATCATGGTGGCATACTGGAAAATGGGCATTGTGTCCCATTCACTTGGATTGAAATGAAATTGACAATGTGGATTGAGTTAACTCTGCAAATCCTATCACAATCAAGTGTAATTGAATCTGTTCACAGGTTTAGAGTTTTTAGCTATTGTTTTAAAAGATGCTGGGGTTGTGAAGAGAGCTTCCATAGCAAAGATCCATGGGAATTTTTATTTTATTAGTTTGTTAGCCATTTTTCTTTAAATAAATGGGTTAGAGTTTTGCCTATTTTGTAATAAAAACTCTACACTATTTGACAAAATTTTCCATAGAAATAAAATTTTGACAAAATTTTCTAAAGAAATAAAATTTTGACAAAATTTTCTATAGAAATAAAATTTTGAAAAAAAATTCTATAAAAATAAAATTTTTACAAAATTTTCTATAGAAATAAATTTTTGACAAAGTTTTCTATAGAAATAAACATTTGACAAAATTTTCTATAGAAATAAAATTTTGACAAAATTTTCGATAGATATAAAATTTGGACAAAATTTTCTAAAGAAATCAATTTTTTGAGAAAATTTTCTATAGAAATAAAATTTTGATAAAATTTTCTATAGATATAAAATTTTGGCAAAATTTTCTATAAAAATAAAATTTTGACACAATTTTCTATAGAACTAAAATTTTGCCACAATTTTCTATAGAACTAAAATTTTGACAAAATTTTCTATAGAAATAAAATTTTGACAAAATTTTCTATAGAAATAAAATTTTTAAAAAAATTTCTATAGAACTAAAATTTTGGGAAAATTTTCTATATATTTAAAATTTTGACCAAAATTTTCTATAGAAATAATATTTTGAAAAAATTTTCTATAGAAATAAAATGTTGACAAAATTTTCTATAAAAATAAAATTCTGACCAAATGTTCTATAGAACTAAAATTTTGACAAAATTTTCTATAGAAATAAAATTTTGACAAAATGTTCTATAGAAATAAAGTTTTGACAAAATTTTCTATAGAAATAAAATTTTGACAAAATTTTCTATAAAAAAATCTGACCAAATGTTCTATAGAACTAAAACTTTGACAAAATTTTCTATAGAACTAAAATTTTGACAAAATTTTCTATAGAAATAAAATTTTGAGAAAATTTTCTATATAATTAAAATTTTGACAAAATTTTCTATAGAAATAAAATTTTGAAAAAATTTTCTATAGAAATAAAATTTTGAAAAAATTTTCTATAGAAATAAAATTTTGACAAAATTTTCTATAAAAATAAAATTCTGACCAAATGTTCTATAGAACTAAAATTTTGACAAAATTTTCTATAGAACTAAAATTTTTTTAGAAATAAAATTTTTAAAAAATTTTCTACATAAATATTTTTTTCCAAATTTTCTACAAATAATAAAGTTTTGAAAAAAATTTCTATAGAAATAAAATTTTGAAAAAATTTCTATAAAAAAAAATCTGACCAAATGTTCTATAGAACTAAAACTTTGACAAAATTTTGTATAGAACTAAAATTTTGAGAACATTTTCTATATAATTAAAATTTTGACAAAATTTTCTATAGAAATAAAATTTTGACAAAATTTTCTATAGAAATAAAATTTTGACAAAATTTTCTATAGTAATAAAATTTTGAAAAATTTTGGTAGATTATTTTTGGCTCTAGTGGCAACCATAATTATGAACCGATAAGCACCAATTTTGTGTGATTGTGGGTTGGCTACATATAACTACAGACCGATATGGACCATTTTTGGCATGTTTGTTAGCGGCCATATACTAGTACCAAATTTCAACCGAATGGGATGAATTTTGTTCCTCCAAGATACTCCGGAAGTCAAATCTGGGCATCAGTTTATATGGGGACAAATGTGGGGATTGGTTTATATGGCGGCTATATATAATTATGGACCGATATGGAACAATTTTTGCATGGTTGGTGGAGACTATATACTAACACCACGTACCAAATTCTAGCCAGATTAGATGAATTTTGCACCTCCAATAGGCTCTGTTTAAGTGGGGGCTATATATAATTATGGACCGATATTGAGCAATTTTTGCATGGTTACTAGAGACCATATAATAGCACCATGTACCATATTTCAGCCGGATAGGATAAAAATTGCTTCTCTTAAAGCATCCGCAAGCCAAATCTGGAGATCAGTTTATATGGGGGCTATATATAATTATAGAACGATATGGACCAATTTTTGCATGGTCGATAGAGACTATATACTAACACCACGTACCACATTTCAACCGGATCAGATGAATTTTGCTCTTCCAAGAGAATCCGGAGGTCAAATCTGGCGATCGGTTTATATGGCGGCTATATATAATTACGGACCGATATGAACCAATTTTTCCATGGTTGTTAGCGACCATATATTAAAACCACATATCAAATTTCAATCAGATCGGATGAAATTTGTTTGTCTAAGAGGCTCCGCAAGCCAAATGTGGGGACGGTTTACATGGGGGCTATACATAAAAGTGGTCCAATATGGCCCATTTGCAATACCATCCGACCGACATCAATAACAACTACTTATGCCAACTTTCAAGTCGATAGCTTGTTTCGTTCGGAAGTTAGCGTGATTTCAACAGACGGACGGACGGACCAGCATATTTAGATCGACTCAGAATTTCACCACGACCCAGAATATATATACTTTATGGGGTCTTAGAGCACTATTTCGATGTGTTACAAACGGAATGGCAAAGTTAATATACCCCCATCCTATGGTGGATGGTATAAAAATGAGTGAAAATTTTCGCGGGTTTTTGAAACAGTTAATTGTTCCAATTATTTAATGTAATTGAAAAAGTAATCAATGTCGATTGCAAAACTCAAATAATTAAAACACAGTTTTCCAATCCAGACATAAAAAATTTTTTGATTGAATCCTTTACAAAATTAATTGATTTTCACAATCAACTAATTTTTAATTGAATTTTAATTGATTCAATTAAAAATTTATTTGATGAAATTTTAATTGAAATTTTCAAATCACATCAATTAATTTTTAAATCAAATAATTTTGTTAAGACCAATTAAAACTGTGATTGATTCTATCATTTTCGTGATTTAAGACATTTCAATTAAAAAATTAATTGGACCAATGATTGAATCAACTTGCTGAAATGTTCAATTAAAACTATAATTGATTCAAAAAACAAAACATATTTTTGCTTAAATTAGTCACAAAAATTATTTTTTAGTTAATTTTTTAATTGGATCAATTAATTTTTAATTGGCGTTGGTGATTGATACTATCTTTTTTGTGATTAAAGGTGAGTGTTTAGCCGCTAAAATCGTCATTTTCTCACGATTACTTTTCTTTAATAATCCATTTTATGGAATAAAAATTTTGTTAAAATTTGCTTTGGGCTATTCCCCATCAAGTTATAATAAAATTTGCAAAAAATATGTCTAATTTCATGCATTTTTCTTACTGATTTAGTTTTCACTTTAGCGATTTTAGCGGTTAAACTAGAACTTAATGTCCACCTTAAAGAAGAACAAAAACTATTTTTCAGTGTAACGGTCGTTAAATATTTGTCCACATTTGTAAGGTGTCCAATTATGAGACATTCATTTTAATGTGCTGATGTAGCAAACGTTTCACGAAATTTTTCCTTTTTTGAGAGGTATTTTCACAGTTTCCAAATTTGATAAGTTTCACTGTAGGTTAGGTTAGGTTAGGTTAGGTTAGGTTATGTGGCAGCCCGATGTATCAGGCTCACTTAGACTATTCAGTCCATTGTGATACCACATTGGTGAACTTCTTTCTTATCACTGAGTGCTGCCCGATTCCATGTTAAGCTCAATGAAAGGGGACCTCCTTTTTATAGCCGAGTCCGAACGGCGTTCCACATTGCAGTGAAACCACTTAGAGAAGTTTTGAGACCCTCAGAAATGTCACCAGCATTACTGAGGCGGGATAATCCACCGCTGAAAAACTTTTTGGTGTTCGGTCGAAGCAGGAATCGATTCCACGACCTTGTGTGTGCAAGGCGGGCATGCTAACCCTCGCACCACGGTGGCTTGGGAGGTTTCACTGTATATATTGGGGGAAATTCAAAGTATGTCCGTCCTTCGGTTGATATAACACTATGTTCTTCAAATGAAAAAAAAATGTATTTTCTTGGTTTTTTTTTTTGAAAATTAATTTTTTCATTTTACAAAGCATTTTTGGTTACTATAAATTATAGGAAAAAAACAAAATAAATTATGTTTGCCAAATTTTCTGTTAGATCAATGATAACGACAAATTTTGATAAAATTATAAATATTTAATTTAATCAGTATATGTTCTACTGAAATCAATCTACTCTACAATTTCACATCAAATACTCTTAAGGACAAATTACATTTAAATTTAATGTCATACTCAAAACAATAAATCTGAAAGATTTGCAGCTGCACTTTCTTATTCTGAAATAGTTACAAAAAAATAAATCTCCAATTTCAAATGGACATAAATCCTAAATTATGAAAACCCAAAATCATAGACATTTGTCATACAGAAAAAAATAAAGGCCAAGAAAAAAATGGGCATAATCATCAAACTTGGAAACAATTGAAGACTGTCCATCCAAAAAGAAATTCATAACTGAAAAGAGAAAGAAAGGAAAACAATGGGCCTTAGTCATAACTTCAGCTGTAGAACAATGCTAATGATGGTGGCAATAATAGAAGGAGAAATTTCAAAGAAAACAAAAAAAAAGCAAAACCGATGTTTTTCGGTAACACCCATCATCATTGTAATGGAAAGAAATGTTGCTACCAAAGACCGCCAGAAATCAGAACTAACACTGTTTAAAGTGTTATGTGTGGAACAATTGCCCATTCGAATGGGAAGGCAAGGTGGGGGCCTGAATATTTGTTAGGGAGCGTTTAAGGCCTTAATAAGAAAATATTTCTATTCAATTAATTAAAAATATTTTTTTTTACCAAAAACAATTGCATTTAAATATGATTTTATTAAAAATATTTTAGTTTAAATTTTAGGCAGTTAGAGGTTTACCAATAGAATCTTATTGTCTGGGAAAAGGAGAAATTACTTTGGTTTCTTTTGACAGATAACCATATCAACTCAAGGACGATTTTTTACTTTTCTAAAATCTTAAAAATCCTAAACAGTTAATATTTAGCTGTAAGGTGGGAGAGGAGGAACTCTACCTTACCCAACGATTTGAAAACTGAACTCAAGTTTTCCAATTTTCATCAATTTTTCGGGGTGGTCCTTAGTGGTCCTTAGACTAATATGCGGTAGTTCATTTTGTGACATTTGGGTAGGGAGAGAACGTCTCCCACTTGCACGAAATTTTTTGTATACAGAGTGAAAAATGAAAATTTTCCCATTTATTTGAAATTTATACGGAGATAATTTTTGTATAATTAAAAAAATTGTCATATCTCTTTAAGGTTTAAAAATAGCTCTAGATGTGTGCAGAATCTAGAAGCTCCAGAAGTCAAATCAGAAGATGAAAACTATACAAAAAACACGGACCTAAATACCTCCAGATTTCTAATTTTAAGATACAAAATGCGGAGTCTAGATCACGATTGACACTCGCTCTAAAGATAATGTACCAAAATGTTAAGAAAATTTTACCACAAATCTACAAAATAAAAAACTTCCTATCTTTTGTTACTACTTCTACACGGACGAAAAAAACTGTTTTTCATATGTTTGGGCGTAAAAATTCTATGTTTGGAAATCAGATTTTTTAACACAATGTTTTTAATTGCAAGCATATAATGTTCATAAACTACCATAACATGTTTGGGACATATATGTTAATATGTTAGAACATATTATGTTTGGGACATAAAATGTTTGTAAATATTTAATGCTTAGATGCAAACATAAATTAATTTGGAAATAGCCTATAAACATATATGTGTTTAGAAAGAGAGACCTAGAGAGTTGCTGCAAGTAAAATAATGAAAGTAAGCAATTGGCGTCTTAAAAATATATCCACCAAAAAAAATTCATTAAAATTTTTTACTACCAGTGTAATCCCTAAGATGAAACATAATATGTTTGAACAATGCAAACAATATTTTGTTTGGACCAATCCTGAAAATATATATGCTTCAAGCAAAATGTGTTTGGGGTATATGTTACAGAAGCGATTTTTTTTGAGGGTGTACCAAAAAGGAGGACTTAATCACAACAGAATTTGATGATAGACGAAAATCAAATTTTTTAAAAATATTGAATTTATAGAAAATTTTATCAAAATTTTATTTCTTTAGAAAACTTTGTGAACATTTTATTTCTTTAGTAAATTTTGTCAAAATTTTATTTCTTTAGGATTTTTTTTTTAGAAATTTTATTTCTTTAGAAAATTTTGTCAAAATTTTATAACTATAGAAAAGTTTGTCAAAATTTTACAACTATAGAAAAGTTTGTCAAAATATTGTCAATTTTTTTTTTCTTTTGAAAATTTTGCCAAAATTTTATTTCTTTAGAAAATTTTGTCAAAAATTTGTTTCTATTGAAAATTTTATCACAATTTTATTTCTTTAGCAAATTTTGACAAAATTTTGTTTCTATTGAAGTTTTTATCAAAATTTTATTTCTTTAAAAAATGTTTGTTTCTATTGAATATTTTATCAAGATTTGATTTCTTTAGAATGTTGTCAAAATTTTATTTCTATAGAAAATTTTGTCAACATTTTACTTCTTTCGAAAATTTTGCCTAGATTTTGTTTCTATTGAAAATTTTATCAAAATTTTATTTCTTCAGAAAATTTTCTAAAAATTTTATTTCTTTAGAAAATTTTGTGAAAATTCTTTAGAAAATTTTGTGAAAATTCTTTAGAAAATTTTGTGAAAATTCTTTAGAAAATTTTGTGAAAATTTTATTTCTTTAGAAATTTTTGTCAAAATTTTATTTCTATAGAAAATTTTGTCAACATTTTGTTCCTATTGAAAATTTTAACTGCCTTTAGAAAATTTTGTGAAAATTTTAATTCTTTACAAAATGTTGTGAAAATTTTATTTCTTTGGAAATTTTTGTCAACATTTTATTTCTTTAGAAAATTTTGTCAAAATTTTATTTGTTTAGAAAAATTTGACAAAATTTTAGTTCTTTAGAAAATTTTGTCAACATTTGGTTTCTATTGAAAATTTTGTCAGAATTTTAGAAAATTTTGTAAAAATGTTATTTCTTTAGAAAATTTTGTGAAAGTTGTATTTTTTTTAGAAATTTATGTCAACATTTTATTTTTTTAGAAAATTTTGTCAAAATTTTATTTCTTTAGAAAAATTTGACAAAATTTTATTTCTTTAGAAAAATTTGACAAAATTTTATTTCTTTAGAAAATTTTGTCAACATTTGGTTTCTATTGAAAATTTTGTCAGAATTTTATGTTTTTAGAAAATTTTGTCAAAATTTTATTTCTTTAGAAAATTTTGTCAACATTTTGTTTGTATTGAAAATTTTGTCAAAATTTAATTTGTTAGAAAATTTTGTAAAAATGTTATTTCTTTAGAAAATTTTGTGAAAATTGTATTTTTTTTAGAAATTTATGTCAACATTTTATTTCTATAGAAAATTTTGTCAACATTTTATTTCTGTACAAAACTTTGTGAAAATTTTATTTTTTAGTAAATTTTGTCAACATTTTGTTTCTATTGAAAATTTTAACAAAATTTTATTTCTTTAGAAAATTTTGTGAAAATTTTATTTCTTTAGAAAATTTTGTGAAAATTTTATTTCTTTAGAAGATTTTGTGAAAAATTTAATTTTTTAGAAAATTTTGTGAAAATTTTATTTCTATAGAAATTTTTGTCAAAATTTTGTTTAAGTAGAAAATTTTAACAAAATTTTATTTCTTAAGAAAATTTTGTGAAAATTTTATTTCTTTAGAAATTTATGTCAAAATTTTATTTCTTTATAAAAATTTTCCCACATTTTGTTTCTATTGAAAATTATATTATAATTTTATTTCTATAGAAAATTTTATCAAAATTTTATTTCTTCAGAAAATTTTGTAAACATTTTATTTCTTTAGATTATTTTGTGAAAATTTTAATTCTTCAGAAAATGGTGTGAAAATTTTATTTCACACAATTTTCTAAACATTTTATTTCTGTCAAAATTTTATTTCTGCAGAAAATGTTGTCAAAATTTTATTTCTTTTGAAAATTTTGTGCAAATGTTATTTCTGTAGAAAATGTTGACAACATTTTGTTTCAATAGAAAATTTTGTCAAAATTTTATTTCTTTGGAAATTTTTGTAAAAATTTTATTTCTTTTTTTAATTTCTATAGAAAATTTTGTCAAAATTTTATTTCGTTAGAAAATTTTGTCAAAATTTTAGTTCTTTAGAAAATTTTTCCAAATTTTGTTTCTATTGAAAATTTTATTAAAATTTTATTTCTATAGAATATTTTGTCAAGATTGTATTTCTTTAGAAAATTTTGTCAAAATTGTATTTCTATAGAAAATTTGCAAAAATTTTATTTCTTTAAAAAATTTTGGCATTTCTAAAAGTAAATTTCTCAAAATTTTTTTTTCTACAAAAAATTCTGTGAAAATTTTGTTTCTATAGAAAATTTGTCAAAATTCTTTTGATTCTTTTGAAAATTTTGTGCAAATGTTATTTCTGTAGAAAATGTTGACAACATTTTGTTTCAATAGAAAATTTTGTCAAAATTTTATTTCTTTGGAAATTTTTGTAAAAATTTTATTTCTTTTTTTAATTTCTATAGAAAATTTTGTCAAAATTTTATTTCGTTAGAAAATTTTGTCAAAATTTTAGTTCTTTAGAAAATTTTTCCAAATTTTGTTTCTATTGAAAATTTTATTAAAATTTTATTTCTATAGAATATTTTGTCAAGATTGTATTTCTTTAGAAAATTTTGTCAAAATTGTATTTCTATAGAAAATTTGCAAAAATTTTATTTCTTTAAAAAATTTTGGCATTTCTAAAAGTAAATTTCTCAAAATTTTTTTTTCTACAAAAAATTCTGTGAAAATTTTGTTTCTATAGAAAATTTGTCAAAATTGTATTTCTATAGAAAATTGTGTGCAAATTTTATTTCTATAGAAAACTTTTATCAACATTTTGGTGCTGTAAAAAATTTTGACAACATTTTTTTTCTATCGAAATTTTTATCAAAATTTTAGTTCTGTAAAAAATTTTTACTAAATTTTCTTTCTAATGAAAATTTTATCAAAATTTGATTTCTATAGAAAATTTTGTCAAATTTTTATTTCTATAGAAAATTTTGTCAAAATTGTATTCCTATAGAAAATTTTGTTAAAATTTGTACTTCTTTAGAAAATTTGACGTAATTATTAAAGGAAATATGTGTAGTGCCTGCTAGCTACAGAGGAATATTTTGCCAAATCTACCAAAACATCAAGAATTCTACCAATCTACCAAACAGTAGAAAATCTACCAACAGTGGCATTCGTGGTCTAGATGCTCAAGATGTCAAATCGGGAAATGAGGCAATACCAAAACATGAACCGATACACACCATATTCAGCACAATTATATGTGTACCTCTTGATTTCCAATTTTAGACGAATCGTATATAAATTTCCGTTTCGAAAATCCCCGATCTCCAATCAGGATATCGAGCTATATGGGGCTATACCGAAACATGGACCGATACACACCGTATTTGAATTTCAGGCAAATCGATTAAAAATTCGAATGTCTAGACGCTCAAGAAGTCAAATCGGTGGATTGGGATATATGGGGGCAATTTCTAAATGTGGACCGAATCACACCATATTTGCCACGCCTATTAATGAACTCAAAATACCCCAAAATATTGAATTTCAGGAAAATCGGATAAAACTTGAGGTGTCTAGACGCTTAAGAAGTCGAATCAGTAGATCGGGCTATATGGGGCTATATTTAAAAATGTGGACCGAATCACACCATAGTCACCACTATTTATGAATCTCCAATGTGAACAGAATAGAACCATACTCACCACGCCTATTTATGAACAAAACAAGTAAGTAAAGTAGAAAGTCGGGCGGGGCCGACTATATCATACCCTAAACCACCCTTACTGAATTAGTAATCATAAGCATTTGTGGGGTAACATTGATATAGGTATGGGAGATAAACCGCAGTTGCATATTTAAGAAAATTAGGGGTACATGTTTATGGGTGCTTTGTATCAATCTGACTATAGCTCATAGTCAATGTTGCCAGGGAAAATGTTCGGTTTACCCTGCAAGGACATAAAAAGTTCCCTACATTCCCAAACAATTTTCCCTACTGTATTTTTCGTTAAATTTAAAAAATTTTGCAAAACAAAAATGGTTCTAAGTACATTATTATCTTAAAACATGAATATGCAACGCATATAACTTAGAATAAAAATTTGTATTACCACCACGGTTGCCACAGTTGGTAGAATTCTACCCAAATTAGTAATTTTTTTTGTTAAATCTCTATAAAAATACAATTTTGGAAAAAGTTTCTATAAACAAATTTTTGTGAGAAATTTTTCTATAGAAATAAAATTTTGACAATAAATTCTATAGAAATACAATTTTGAGAAAAAATTCCACAGAAATAAAATTTTGAGAAAATTTTTTATAGAAATAATATTTTGAAAAAAAATTTCTATAGAAATACAATTTTGATAAAATTTTCTATAGAAATAAAATGTTGACAAAATTTTCTACAGGAATAAAGTTTACCACACATTGATAAAGATCAAGCCTTGCCGGCTTCTAATTTCCTCCTCTAGAGCCACCAAAATGTAAAAATTATTACAAATTGTGTTGAGTGAAAATGTCCTAGATGCCCAAGACGCTAAATATTAGAAAAACCATACATATAGGGAATTTCCCCTACTTCTAGCGACACTGGCTGTGTTGATATTGCACCTACGGAGTTAGTATGCCACTAATATTGAGCCCATTATTAAAAAAGAGAAAATCGTTAAATTAGTGTGGGTAATAAATACAAATTTGTAAAAATCGAGCAATATTCTTATGTAAGAGCTACAAGTTACGTACTTAAGTACGATCGGCTAGTACATCAAAATTTGAAATTTGAGTAACATTGGTTAATAAATAAGAGTACTATGGCCAAATTTGGGAAAATCGAGCGATGCATATATATGGAAGCTATATCTAAATTTGAACCAATTTGGATAATATTTTGCGGGTTTGATTAATACCACAAAAGGTTACCTTGGACCCAAAATATTTGTAAATTTTGAATTTCAGACAAAGTGGATAAAAATTGTGGTGTCTAGAAACCCAAGAACTTAAATCCGAAGATCGGGTTACATGGAGCCTATATCCAAGTGTGGACTGGCACACTTATTTATGGACCAAAATACTTAGAAATATTACATTTCAGGCAAATCTAATAAAAATTGCAGTGTCCAGAAGCCCAAGAAGTGAAATCAGGAGATGGGACTATATGGGGCTACACCGAAACATGGACCGATACACAACCTTTTGGCCACAAATCGTGGGGAGTGGGACGGTTTGGGTATAGGGGCTATATCAAAATCTGGACCAATCGACTTCAAATTTGGCACAAGTTCCTTTTTTGGGTCAGAATAGAACCATACTGATTTTGGAAGAATCTTTCGCCCGATATGTACTAATAGGGCCCCAGAAGCCAGAATATCAGCCTGATTTGTTCTAAATTGTGCACAAGGAGTGCAATTTACAGTGTCGTAAAGTGTTCCACATTTGGTTAAAATCGGTTCAGATTTAGATATAGCTCCCATATATATACACTCATAGAAAAAATCATACACGGCGTGCACATTTCAAAACTATTCGTTCATGAAAGTGAATCAAAACAAATGTGGTGTCAAACGGAGAACAGGCGGTGTCAATCTGACAACGATAAAATGACACCATGTGTTGTCAAAACAACAACCAGCGTTCATGATCTGAAAACGTTATGGTTACGATTTTATAAACCAAATAAAAAATAAAAAATTCCGCTACCGTGACTCGAACCTGTGTTTTCTGCACCATACGCATTAACAGTCGCCTTAGCACATTGCACCATAATAACGTCTAACGATTATTTTAAGACTTTTCATGGCCAAAGATAAACGAATGCCGTTCATGAAATCGTGAACGCCCGTGGACGAAATTGTGAACATTCCGTTTAGATTTTTGTGAACGTTTCCGTTTCATTTTGTCACCGCCCGTTCACGACTATGAAACTTAATTTTATCTATTAGTGTATATTTCGTCAGACGTCAAATTTGTAATCCGATTTACTGATATTTCCTCATTGCAAGAGTATTTTCTATGGACATAGAGCACAATTTCCCAAAGAAGGTTCACCGAAGCGGATCAGATTCGCCTGATATAATGGAAATATTTGGACCACCCTCGTATATTATCCTTTAAGGCCTCCCTAATACAAAGCCTTGAAATCAATGCATCAACAATTAAAGGTTTGTCCTAATGTTCTTGACTCTGTGTGTGTTGTTGTGTTTGTATGTGTTAAGGAAATTTACGTTGCTGAAAGAATAGGCAAAGGAAAGTACTTCCTGCAGAGATGGAATTCATAGGCGCTGTTCTATTTGCGGCAGCTATAGAAGTTTTCAAATGTTAGTTGCCTCACCACCACCAACAACAACAAAAACAACGATGGCAGAAGATATTACTTAATAGCAATAACAACAGTGGTAACAAGACCAACACCATTGAAAACATCAAGAGGCTCAGCGGCAACAGACAACAACAAAAAAACACATTCAAACGAACAGTTGTTGTCGTTATTGTAATTCTTAGAGCAGAGCTCTATTTCGTCTCTTTAGATGGCAATAATTCACAAAAATTAAGACGGCTCGATAGTCATAAATCTGTCAAAAATCCATTTCTGGCATTACTTATGGCTTGAATGTTTGCTATGATATGGAGTAGAGAGTATGTATGTGTCTGTGTGTGTATGGTGCAAGCGTTTTCTTTTTCTTGATCTTCCCTTAATGCTCTAGATTTCGGTTACAGTTTGTTTTCCCGTTTTTTTTTGTGTTTCACATTTTAGTTTCGATCGATAAAAATAATGTAACAAAAAAGAAAATCAAACAAAAGAAATCATTTCAAAATTGGTATTGACTGACGATATTTCGTTCCAATAGATATGGAATATGGATATCGATACATTATATACACAGAAATATCACAAAAATATTTCCAATTAAACAGTTTGATTGATATTGGAAACGTAATCAATTAGAAAATTAACTGACAATTCATTTTTTAATCAAATTAAAAAAGAATGGCAATTAAGAAAATGTTTGTAATTGTTTTCATTTTTAGTTAATATATTAATTATCACAATTAATATTTTAATTAAATAAAAACAGGTAAGTAAAGTCTAAAGTTGGGCGGGCCGTCTATATTTACCAAAAATTTTTATATTAGAGAGACAAAGCTTGAGAGACATTTTTATAATTTTTGTGACGTAGCAGTTGATATTTTACAAGGATATGGGCTAGATCTCATAAATATAGGTTGTCAATTGTGGGGTTTTTGATAATATGTTAATTGGCCACATCAAGCGACATTTACACAAGTCGAAGCCTTATCTAAATCTTAACCGATTCTGTGAAAAGTCTGGGGAAATCATCGCTGGCGTTGTGCCAGTTTTGCCTAAATCGGTCAAATATATGGTGCTTTATATAATTCTGCGTAGAATTGGATACAATTCTACACAGTTAGATAGAATGTTAAATTTTTTCTCTGTGTAAACTAAAATCAATTGAAATAAAATCAATTGAAATCCTGTTGAAAGTGGGTGTAAATTATGAAATTTTGTATTATATTTCCCCAAATCAGGCGCATATAAACGGAAGTTATACCTAAATCTTAACCTCTTTACGGAAGTATTTCAGTTTTTAAAGGATATAAAGGCAAGAATCTAGCCTCTGGGGCCAAATAAATCAATATCGGACAAACGAAAAAAAAAAATAACAAAACTTTCTGTAGAAATAAAATTTTGACAAAATTTTCTATAGAAATAGAATTTTGAACAGAATTTTCTATAGAAATAAAATTTTATTTGTTGTGTTGATCTCAGCTTTAAAACCATTGTGTTGACTAAACTACAAGAGTAGTTTAACCAACTGAGGAAAAGAATGTTTGTCAAATTTATTTGGGCAAAGCCCTATAGACTGCAAGATGGTTGGATGGACGCACGTTTCGGAATTACCACATTCCTCATCAGCATCCTCTACTTGCAGCAAAACTATCAACCAATTATCAGAATAAATACAGACAGTTCACTAAACCCAAGGTGAACCACACTTGAACCTTCCGAAAAAAGGTTTATGATAGCCGGCTTATGCCGAAATAAATTCATAAAAACATTTCTCTTTTCCTTTGCCACCATCAATTGATATTTTTGCAGCAAGTAAAGGATGCTGATGAGGAATGTGGTAATTCCGAAACGAGCGTCCATCCATCATCTTGCAGTATATAGGGCTTTGCCCACCATGAATAGCGTAGAAACTTCTACGAAAGACTGTCATCCACAATAGAATTACTTGGGTTGTGGTATCTTAAATCCTTTTCTAATTTGTGAGTTAGTCCATACGTGGTATATATAAGACAAAAAGGGTAAGTGTAGGTAAGTCTACAAATCATTACGAATTGCATGGTACGTAGGGAGCCAGAATTGAAGTATGGGGGTCGCTTATATGGGGGCTATATACAATTATGAACTTGATATGGACCAATTTTTGTGTGATTGGGGATCGATTTATCTGAGGGCTATACATAACTATAGACCGATATGAACCTAGTTAGGCATAGTTGTTAACGGCCATATACTAGTACAATGTACCAAATTTCAACTGACTCGGATGAAATTTGCTCCTCCAAGTTGCTCCAAAACCAAATCTCGGGATCGGTTTATATGGGGGCTATATATGATTATGGACTGATGTGGAACAATCATTGCATGGTTGTTAATGACCATATACGAACACCATGTACCAAATTTCAGCCGGATCGAATGAAATTTGCTTCTCTTAGAGGCTCCGAAAGCCAAATCTGGGGATCGGTTTATATGGGGGCTATATATAATTATATACCGATGTGGACCAATTTTTGCATGGTTGTTAGAGACCATATACTAACACCATGTACCAAATTTCAGCCGGATCGGATGAAATTTGATTCTCTTAGAGGCCTCGCACGCCAAATCGGGGGATCGGTTTATATGGGGGCTATATATAATTATGGACCGATGTGGACCAATTTTTGCATGGTTGTTAGAGACCATATACTAACACCATGTACCGAAAGGACCAATTTTTGCATGGTTGTTAGAGACCATATACTAACACCATATACAAAATTTCAGCCGGATCGGATGAAATTTGCTTCTCTTAGAGGGTCTGCAAGCCAAATTTGGGGGTCCTTTTATATGGGGGCTATACGTAAAAGTGGACCGATATGGCCCATTTGCCATACCATACGACCTACATCAATAACAACTACTTGTGCCAAGTTTCAAGTCGATAGCTTGTTTCGTTCGGAAGTTACCGTGATTTCAACAGACGGACGGACGGAAGGACATGCTCAGATCGACTCAGAATTTCACCACGACCCAGAATATATATACTTTATGGGGTCTTAGAGCAATATTTAGATGTGTTACAAACGGAATGACAAAGTTAATATACCCCCCATCCTACGGTGGAGGGTATAACAAGTATAAACGGCCGTAAGTTCGGCCAGGCCGAATCTTATGTAACCTCCACCATGGATTGCGTAGAAACTTCTAGGAAAGACTGTCATCCACAATCGAATTACTTGGGTTGTGGTATCTTACATCATTTTCTAAATTGTGAGTTAGTCCATACGTGGTATATATTAGACAAAAAAGGTATGTGTAGGTAAGTCTACAAATAATTACGAATCGATATGGACTTTTGCACGGTACGTATGGAGCCAGAATTGAAATATGGGGGTCGCTTATATGGGGGCTATATACAATTATTGATATGGATCTGAGGTCTATATATAACTATAGACCGATATGGACCTAGTTAGGCATGGTTGTTAACGGCCATATACTAGCACAATGTACCAAATTTCAACTGACTCGGATGAAATTTGGGGCCAAGAGGCCCCAAAACCAAATCTCGGGATCGGTTTATATGGGGGCTATATGTAATTATGGACTGATATGGACCACTTTTGGCATGGTTGTTAAATATCATATACTACTACCACGTACAACTGATATGAACCAATTCCTGCATGGTTGTTGGATACCATATACTAACATCACGTACCAAATTTCAACCGAATCGGATGAATTTTGCTCTTCCAAGGGGCTCCGGAGGTCAAATCTGGGGATCGGTTTATATGGGGGCTATATGTAATTATGGACCGATTTCGACCAATTTTTGCATGGGAGTTTGAGGCCATATATTAACACCACGTACCAAATTTCAACTGAATCAGATGAATTTTGGTCTTCCAAGAGGCTCCGGAGGTCAAATCTGGTGATCGGTTTATATGGGGGCTATATATAATTATATACCGATGTGGACCAATTTTTGCATGGTTGTTAGAGACCATATACTTACACCATGTACCAAATTTCAGCCGGATCGGATGAAATTTGCTTCACTTAGAGGCCTCGCAAGCCAAATCGGGGGATCGGTTTATATGGGGGCTATATATAATTATGGACCGATATGGACCAATTTTTGCATGGTTGTTAGAGACCATATACTAACATCATGTACCAAATTTCAGCGGGATTGGATTAAGTTTGCTTCTCTTGGAGGGTCTGCAAGCCAAATTTGGGGGTCCGTTTATATGGAGGCTATATGTACAAATGGACCCATATAACCCATTTGCAATACAATCCGACCTACATCAATAACAACTACTAGTGCCAAGTTTCAAGTCGATAGCTTGTTTTGTTCTGAAGTTAGCGTGATTTCCATTGACGGACGGACGGACATAGCTAGATCGACTCAGAATTTCAACACGACCCAGAATATATACTTTAGAGCAATATTTCGATGTGTTACAAACGGAATGACAAAGTTAATATACACCCATAGGGAGCCACCGTGATGCAATTGTTAGCATGCCCGCCTTGCATACACAAGGTAGTGGGTTCGATTCCTGCTTCGACATGGAATCGGGCAGCACTCAGTGATAAGAGAGAAGTTCACCAATGTGGTATCACAATGGACTGAATAGTCTAAGTGAGCCTGATACATCGGGCTGCCACCTAACCTAACCTAATATACACCCATTCTATGGTGGAGGGTGTAAAGAAACAAAACACAAATAAAATTTTGTCAATATTTTATTTCGATAGAAAGTTTTGTCAAATTGCTTTGCATAGAAAATCTTTCCAAAATTTTATTTCTATTTTTCAAAATTTTATTTCTATAGAAAAATTTGTCAAATTTTATTTCTATAGAAAATTTTGATCGAAATTGTATTTCTATAGAAAATTTTGTCAACATTTTATTTCTATAGAACATTTTATTCAAAATTTTATTTCTATAGAAAATTTTGTCAAAATTTTATTTCTCTAGAAAATTTTGTCAAAATTTTATTTCTATAGAAAATTTTGTCAAAATTTTATTTTTATGGAAAATTTTATCAAAATTTTGTTTCTATAAAAATTTTAGCAAAATTTTATTTCTATTGAAAGTTTTGTCAAAAAAATTTTTTTCTGTAAAAAATTTTGTCACAATTTTATTTTTATAGAATTTTTTTTCAAAATTTTATTTCTATAGAAAATTTTGTCAAAATTTTATTTCCATCGAAATTTTTGTCAAAATTTTATTTCCATCGAAAATTTTGTCAAAATTTTATTTCTATAGAAAATTTTGTCAAAATTTTATTTCTATAGAAAATTTTGTCAAAATTTTATTTCTGTAGAAAATTTTGTTAAAATTATATTTCTATAGAAAATTTTGTCAAAATTTTATTTCTGTAGAAAATTTTGTCAAAATTTTATTTCTATAGAAAATTTTGTCAAAATTTTATTTCTTTAGAAAAGTTTGTCAACATTTTAATTCGATGGAAAATTTTGTCAAAATTTTATTTTGATAGAAAATTTTGTCAAAATTTTATTTTTTTTTGAGAATTTTGTCAAAATTTTATTTCTATAGAAAATTTTGTCAAAATTTTAATTCTATAGAAAATTTTGTCAAAATTATATTTCTATACAAAATTTTGTCAAAATTTTATTTCTATAGAAAATGTTGTCAAAATTTTTTTTCTTTAGAAAATTTTTTCAAAATTTTATTTCTATAGAGAATTTTGTCAAAATATTATTTCAATTCAAAATTTTGTCAAAATTTAATTTCTTTAGAAATTGTGTCAAAATTTAATTTCTATAGAAATTTTGGCAAAATTTAATGTCGATAGAAAGTTTTGTCAAATTTTTTTTGCATAGAAAACTTTTTCCAAAATTTTATTTCTATAGAAAATGTTTTCAAAATTTTATTTCTATAGAAAATGTTTTCAAAATTTTATTTCTATAGAAAATTTTGTCAAAATTTCATTTCTATAGAAAATTTTGTCAAAATTTTATTTCTATAGAAAATTTTATAAAAATTTTATTTCTATAGAAAATTTTGTCAAAATTTTATTTCTATGGAAAATTTTATCAAAATTTTATTTCTATAGAAAATTTTGTCAAAATTTTATTTCTATAGAAAATGTTGTCAAAATTTTATTTCTATAGAAAATTTTGTCAAAGTTTTATTTCTATAGAAAATTTTGTCAAAATTTTATTTCTATAGAAAATGTTGTCAAAATTTTATTTCTATAGAAAATGTTGTCAAAATTTTATTCCTTTAGAAAATTTTTTCAAAATTTTATTTCTATAGAGAATTTTGTCAAAATTTTATATTGCATAGAAAATTTTGTCAAAATATTATTTCAATTCAAAATTTTGTCAAAATTTAATTGCTATAGAAATTTTGTCAAAATTTAATGTCGATAAAAAGTTTTGTCAAATTTTTTTACATAGAAAACTTTTCCAAAATTTTATTTCTATAGAAAATGTTTTCAAAATTTTATTTCTATAGAAAAGTGTGTCAAAATTTTATTTCTATAGAAAATTTTGTCAAAATTTTATTTCTATAGAAAATTTTATCAAAATTTTATTTCTATAGAAAATTTTGTCAAAATTTTATTTCTATGGAAAATTTTATCAAAATTTTATTTCTATAGAAAATTTTGTCAAAATTTTATTTCTATTGAAAATTTTGTTAAAATTTTATTTCTATAGAAAATTTTGTCAAAGTTTTATTTCTATAGAAAATTTTGTCAAAATTTTATTTCTATAGAAAATATTGTCAAAATTTTATTTCTATAGATAATTTTGTCCAATTTTTATTTCTATAGAAAAGTTTGTCAAAATTTTATTTCTATAAAAAATTTTGTCAATATTTTATTTCTATATAAAATCGTCTCAAAATGTTACTTCTATACAAAATTTTGTCAAAATTGTATTTCTTAGATTTCCCATAAAGTTGTAATGAACTCAATTATGAGGAAAAATGTATTCTCATGCTCTATGTTTTTCAGGTAAATTTTAACATTCCCTCATAAGCGGTTTCTTCTGAACCCTTTGAAATGATGAAACGCATAGAAGAAGAAAATCGATACAATTTTCAATTTTTTCCACAATGGTCGAAAGAACATAAATTCACAATTTAAGATCACATAAAAACATCATAAATTCCCCCCAAAAAAATTATTATTTCGATATAGAAAATACAGAAAAATATGAAATGAATACCAATACCGAAAAGGAAAAAGGCATAACCTCTTGATTTTGTACTCCCCATTATAAAAAAATATGAGAAAATTGTTTAATTTTCTGGAACTCGTCATATGTGAAGTCATAAATTATGAATTCGAACAACAGCGTCAACATACTGAACCAGAAGTGTAACGAAATTGGAAGCAATGAAATGAAAAAAAAAATCCCATTCAAAGAAAATCCATTGAATTAAAGGCCACCTCCTGAAAAAGAGAAGATGGCCTGCTGTTGTTGCTTCACCAAAAAAGATTGAAAGATAGACGGGGAGGGTTGAAACAATTTTCGTGAAATATTGTTGGCTTGACTTTGGAAAACTCAAATGTCTCGCCGAAGAATGAATTATGACAGCACTAATTGACTGAAATATGTTTTGGACTCATTAAAAACAACTTCGAGATAGAGTTGAGTGGTTGATGTGTCCATGGTGGCATGGTGATGTACCACTGGCAGCAGGCATTCTCTCATGCATTGATGGCTGGGCCTGGTTGGATGCCTGCAACATTCCTGGTTGGTGGTGGTATGGTGGAAAATAGTTCTGGTTTTCGTCAAAAGAAGAAAAGAACATATGAAAAATTATGAAAAATCGAAAATATTATACACAGATGATTGAGTAAGCCTAACGAATTGAGGAGGTAGAGACGAGACTCCAACACAGTCTCAAAAGCAAATGATTTACAAGTAATTAAAAGAAAAGATAACACCCAATATTAGAGGATGAAATAGGCTGTAATGAATATAGAGAGCTATGAATATTGAAGTCAATAATTTTTGGTTTTGAAAGGATTTACATAAATCAAAGGTGGAGGCCATTTTTCCGTATTCAAAACGCCTTGAATTTTCAAACAAATTTCCATCATTTATGTTGTTTCAGTCATGGGAATTTAAAAATTCCAATTTTTATAACACCATTGTAGGCATTGTATTTTTTTTTTTTTTTGTGTAAAAAAATCATCTACACGGATGAAAAAGACTGTTTTTCATATGTTTGGCTATAAACATTATATGTTTGGAACACAAATTTTTAAACACAATATTTTTGAGTGCAAGCATATAATGTTCATAAACTAGCATAAAATGTTTGGGACATATATGTTAATATGTTAGAACATATTATGTTTGGGACATAAAATGTTTGTAAATATAATATGCTTGGATGCAAGCATATATTAATTTAGAAATTGCCTATAAACATATATGTGTTTAGTAGCTTGGAGCGCTATTTAACAGGGAGCGATATTGATTTAAGTTGGTGGTTGTTGCTTGTTATTACAAAATTAACATTTTATTTTTCCTTGGGCAATTGATCTGCTACTTCTTTGATCCTTACAAACTGTGTGGTCCGCTGTTCGAATTCCCGTCCGGCAAAAGGTAAAATTAAAATAAAAAAATCATAAAATTGAATAATTACTTCTACAATGTTTGTATTACAGAATTGGACAGAAACAAAATTTTGAGCATTCAGGTCGAAAACCTATGTTGTTAGCACCTATATTACCCGTTTATTTTCATAATTCATTATGATTGTAAATATATAAATAAATAAACAAAATTTTGAGCACAATATTGTTTGGTAGAATTTTTTTTAAGCATATAATATTTTTGGGTGCAAAATGCTTCCAAACATATTATATGGTCACATAATAACATATTGTTTTTTGGAAGACAACATTATTGAATTTGGATGCAAAAATACAAAATGTTTGGAACATAGACTACCCAAACATATATTGTTTAGACCAATATGCTTTCAAACATATTATATATTGGAAGAGATCAAACATATAAATGTTTGGGCACTACCCAAAAATATATATGATTGAAGCAAAATATGTTTGGGAGTATATGTTACAGAAGCGATTTTTTGTGAGCGTGTATATATTAGAATTGTTTTGGGTTTAGCAAATATGATAACTTTCGAACTAAAATTTTGGTATCAATTACCAAAAAATTTCCTCTAGAAGATATATTTCTTTACTCTCCATCGTCTTAGGCCAATTTTGATATACTCATTTCGGCCGCCATGTCACGAATAACAGCTTTAATCTTGTCTTCCAATGCGTCAATTGATGAAAGGTTGTCTGTATACACTAATAGGAAAAGTTTCAGCCAATGAAACAAATTCATTAATACAACGAATTTTTTCGTTAATATAACGAATTTTCTGTCAATCAACATAACGTATCGTACTATTAACAAATATTTTCATTGTATTAATGAAAATGTTTCGATCAATGAAACTTTTTCGTTGGCTGACTTTTAATGAAATTTTCTTTGTGTGTAGACATGAGCTTCAACATAAACCTCAAAAAATAGTCTAAAGGCTTTAAGTCGCACAATCTAGGCGGCCAAATGACCGGTCCCGAACGTAAGATAAAATTTACACCGAACTAGCCTTCCAATAGCTCCATTGTTACACCTAGTAGATGTGGCATCGTTTTTGTTGAAACCACATGTCCTGCAAGTCAAGCTTTCCAAATTTTGGCACAAAAAATATGGATATCATCTCACGACAGCGCTCACAGTTAAGATTCGCATCCAAGGTTGCCACCCGTACCAAAAATCTTATTTTGAAGTTTTGATCGTGATCAAGATTTATAGAAATTTTTTTCCAAAATTTTATTTCTATTGAAAATTTGGTTAAATTTTTGTTTCTTTAAAATAGGGTGGACATTTTATTGAAACTGTTCTAAAAATTTTACTTCTATAGAACATTTGCTCAAAATTTTATTTCTATAAAAAAAAACTTATCAAAATATTATTTTTATAGAAAATTTTGTAAAAATTTTATTTTTATAGAAAACTAGCGTAACCCGGCCCTCTTCGCTGCGCCCTTCGAAGCATATTTGTAGGAACATTTTGCCTTAACTGAGTTAGTCACATCCTTCGAGCTGAAACAAAAAAATCGGCAAACTTTAATTCTTTCAAAAAATCGGACTTTCTTTTTCGTTTATATGCAGAAATACGGCGAATATGCAGATGTAAAACGGTCCGTCTTAACGAACGTCGTGGAGAGGGTGTTCCCTTTCCCCGCAATGTGTTTTTATACCTTCCACCATAGGATGGGGGTATATTAACTTTGTCATTCCGTTTGTAACACATCGAAATATTGCTCTAAGACCCCATATATTCTGGGTCGAGGTGAAATTCTAAGTCGATCTGAGCATGTCCGTCCGTCCGTCTGTTGAAATCACGCTAACTACCGAACGAAACAAGCTATCGACTTGAAACTTGGCACAAGTAGTTGTTATTGATGTAGATCGGATGGTATTGCAAATGGGCCATATCGGTCCACTTTTACGTATAGCCCCCATATAAACGGACCCCCAAATTTGGCTTACGATTGCTCTAAGAGAAGCAAATTTCATCCGAACCGACTGAAATTTTGTACATGGTTTTAGTATTTTTCATTTCTATAGAAAATTTTGTCAACATTTAATTTTTATAGAAAATTTTCTCAATATTTTAGTTCCATAGAAAATGTTGTCAAAATTTTATTCCTTTAGAAAATTTTCTCATTATTTTAGTTCTATAGAAAATTTTGTCAAAATTTTATTTCTGTGGAAAATTTTCTCAAAATTTTATTTCTATAGAAAATTTTCTCAAAATTTTACTTCTATAAGAAATTTTCTCAAAATTTTATTTCCATAGACAATTTTCTCAATATTTTATTTCTATAAAAAATTGTCTCAAAGTTTTATTTCTATAGAAATTTTTCTCAAAATTGTATTTCTATAGAAAATTTTGTCAAAATGTTATTCCTATAGAAAATTTTGCCAAAATTTTATTTTTATAGAAAAATTTGTCAAAATTATATTTAAATAGATAATTTGTCAAAATTTTATTCCTATAGAAAATTTTCTCAATATTTTAGTTCTATAGAAAATTTTGTTAAAATTTCATTTCCATGGAAAATTTTCTCAAAATTTTATTTTTATAGAATATTTTGTCCAAATGTTTTCAAAATTATATTTCTATAGAAAATTTTGTCAACATTTTTTTTTCCTATTTTTATAGAACAAGTTATCAAAATTATATTTTAATAGATAATTTTTCAAAATTTTATTTTTATAGAAAACTTTGTCAAAATTTTATTTCTATAGAAAATTTTGTCAAAAATTGTATTTCTATAAGAATTTTGTCAAAAATTATTTCTTATCTTGTTTCTTTAAAAATTCTCTTCTATAAAAAATTTTGTCAAATTTTTATTTCTATAGAAAAATTTGTGAATATTTTTTTCAATAGAAATTTTTGTCTACATTTTATTTCTATAGAAAATTTTGTCTCTCAGTAGTTGAACTAAGGCACATTTTCTTTAAAGTAAAGAAAAAAAATTTTGGGTTAAAAATCGTTCTTAAATTAACTGAAATATTGAATCTTTTGATTTAACATAAAAATGCTTCGATATATGTCCTACTGAAAACAATATTTTTATACCCTTCTCCACTACTGTGGTGCAGGGTATAATAAGTTTGTGCATTTGTATGTAACGCCAAGAAATAGTGGTCATAGACCCATCTTTTAGTATACCGATCGGCTTAGAATTAAATTCTGACTCGATTTAGGGATGTCCGTCCGTCTGTCTGTCTGTCTGTCTGTCTGTCTGTCCGTCCGTCTGTCTGTATATGTAATTTTGTGCACAAGTACAGCTCGTAATTTAAGTCCGATCGTCCTCAAATTTGACATAGGGCCGTTTCTTGGGACAGAGACAATCGCTATTGGTTTTGGAAAAAATCGGTTCAGATTTAGATATAGCTGTCATATATATTTATCCCCGATGTGGTCATAGTTAGTGTGTTTATCAACCGATTTTCTTGAAATACCGTACATCCAAATATTTTATCAATCTCGAAAATCTTGCAAAATATCAGCCAAATCGGTTCAGATCGTTTTCGTCCGATTTACACTCATATGACCACAGAGGCCAAAGTTTACTACCGATCTTCGTAAAATTTTGCACAGAGGGTAGTATTGACAAAAAAATTTACCAATGCTTGGTAAATTTTATTGAAATCGGTTCAAATTTAGATATAGCTCCCATATATATCTTTCGTCCGATTACCACTCATATGACAACAGAGGCCAATTTTTTGCTCCGATTTACTTGAAATTTTGCACGGGGAGTAGAATTAGCATTGTAGCTATGCGTGCCAAATTTGGTTGAAATCGGTTCAGATTTAGATATAGCTCCCATATATATGTTTTTCTGATTTCGACAAAAATGGTCAAAATACCAACACTTTCCTTGTAACATCGCCAAGTAAAATCGAAAAGTTGTAAAAATGACTCTAATTTTCCTAAACTTTTAATACATATATATCGAGCGATAAATCATAAATAAATTTTTGCGAAGTTTCCTTAAAATTGCTTCAGATTTAAATGTTTCCCATTTTTAATATAATATTGTGTTCCACTCTAGTGCATTAGCCGACTTAAATTTTGAGTCTATAGATTTTATAGAAGTCTATCAAATTCTGTCCAGATCGAGAGATATTTAAATGTATGTATTTGGGACAAACCTTTATATATAGCCCCCAACACATTGGACGGATGTGCTATGGTATCGAAAATTTAGATATACAAAGTGGTGCAGGGTATAATATAGTCGGCCCCGCCCGACTTTAGACTTTCCTTACTTGTTTTTCAATATGTCTTTTTAATTGAAATGTCATGGTGATTGATACTATCACGGAAATGATAGTATCAATCACCAAAGTCAATTAAAAAATTAATTTTTACAATTAAAATATTAATTGATTCAATATTGAATATTTTTGAAGTTCAATTAAAATTTTAATTGGAAAATTTTTGGTGACAACTTTTTTCTGTGAAGGATAGATAAAATTCGGCATGAATGAACTTACGGCCGTAATACTTGTTTATATTTTCTCGTGATTCCTTGGATTAAACTAACTACAAGGTACAAACATACACACACATACGATCATCACCAACTAGTAGAAAGGAACATATAGAAAAATCATTTAAATGCAAACTATCATTGAAAAAAAAATTAGCATTTGTAACAATAGCCAGCGAATTTGCTTAAGAAATCTAATCGAACCTTTAGCTGACCCTCAATTTTCTATTTGCTGCTGATACTGTTGCTGTTGTGATGATGTGATGAGGTTTCTGTTGTTTTGGCTTCTGCTGTCGTTGTTGTTGATGATGTTGCTCTATGATCCATGTTGTTGTAATTTTTGTGGAGCCAAAAAAAAAATCAAAAAAAAAAACTTAAGGCAAAACTAAATCGATGGCCATTTAATAAAAATTCATAGGAAAACCTTTAAGCAGTTAAACAACTTCTGTTTTAGTTTCTGGAGGGAGGGGACTTTAATATCCTTTACAAACGGATGATGGTATGCTGAATTTATTATCGATTTGAAAACACTCATATCCCAAGAACAGCAGCTGTCCAATAGCAAACAATCCATTCTCGTCTGCTGTAAAAATTTGCTCTAGAAATAATATTTTGACAAAATTTTCTAAACGAATAAAATTAAACAAAAAAAAATCTAAAGGGAAAAAACTTTGACAAAATTTTCTATAGAACTAAAATTTTGTCAAATCTTTATCGAGAACTAAAATTTTGACAAAATTTTCTGTAAAATCAAAGTGAAATTTAGATAAAATTTTCTATAGAAATAAAATTTTGATAAAATTTTCTATAAAAATAAAAATTTGTCAAAATTTTCCATAGGAATAAAATTTTAACGAAATTTTCTATAGAAATAAAATTTTGACAAGATTTTCTATAGAACAAAAATTTTGACAAAATTTTATATAGAAATAAAATGTTGACAAAATTTTTTACAGGAATAAAATTTTGACAAAATTTTTTATTGAAATAAAATTTTTACAAAATCTTCTATAGAATGAAAATTTTTACAAAATTTTCTGTAGAAATACAATTTTGTCAAAATTTTCCATAGGAATACAATTTTGACCAAATTTTGTGGGGAAATTAAATTTTAACAAAAAAAATCTAAAGGGAAAAAAACTTTGACAAAATTTTCTATAGAACTGAAATTTTGTCAAATCTTTATCGAGAACTAAAATTCTGACAAAATTTTCTGTAAAATCAAAATAAAATTTCGATAAAATTTTCTATAGAAATACAATTTTGATAAAATTTTCTATAGAAATAAAATTTTGATAAAATTTTCTATACAAAGAAAATTTTGTAGTAAAATAAAATGTTAACAAAATATTATATAGAAATAAAATTTTGTCAAAATTTTCCATAGGAATAAAATTTTAACGAAATTTTCTATAGAAATAAAATTTTGACAAAATTTTCTATAGAACAAACATTTTGACAAAATTTTATATAGAAATAAAATGTTGACAAAATTTTTTATAGGAATAAAATTTTTACAAAATTTTCTGTTGAAAAAAAATTTTAACAAAATCTTCTATAGAATTAAAATTTTGAAAAATTTTCCGTAGAAATACAATTTTTTCAAAATTTTGTATAGAAATAAAATTTAAGAAAGTGTAGTATAGAAATAAAATTGAGTTTTATATATATAGATATTGATAAAATTTTATTTCTATAGAAAATGTTGGTAAAACTTTATTTCTATAAGAAATGTTGTCAAAATGTTGTTCCTATAGAAAAATTTGTCAAAATTTTATTTCTAAGGAAGATTTTTTTTATTTCTACAGAAAATTTTGTTAAAAGTTTGTTTCTATAGAAAATTTTTAAACATTTTATTTCCATAAAAATCTTGTTAATATTTGATTTCAATAAAAATTGGGTCAATATTTTATTTTATTCAAAATTTTGTCAAAATTTCATTTCTATAGAAAATTTTGTCAAATTTTATTTCTATTTTTGTTTTTGTTCAAATTTTAATCCAATAGACAATCTTCTCAACATTTAATTTTTATAGCAAATTTTCTCAATATTTTAGTTCTATAGAAAATTTTGTCAACATTTTATTCCTATCGAAAATTTTCTCAAATTTCTATAGAATATTTTGTCCAAATGTTTTCAATATTTTAGTTCTATTGAAAATTTGTCAAAATTTTATTCCTATAGAAAATTTTCTCAAATTTTTATTTCTGTAGAATATTTTGTGCAAATATTTTCAAATTTTTTTTTCTATAGAAATTTTTTTTAAAATTTTATTTCTATAGAAAATTTTCTCAAATTTTTATTTCTATAAAAAATTTTCTCAAAATTTTATTTCAATAGAAAATTTTCTCAAAATTTTATTTCAATAGAAATTTTTCTCAAAATTTTATTTCTATAAAAAATTTTTTCAAAATATTATTCCTATAGAAAAAATTTTATTTTTATAGAAAAAGTTGTCAAAATTATATTTTAATAGATAATTTGTAAAAATTTTATTTTTATAGAAAACTTTGTCAAATTTTTATTTCTTTAGAAAATTTCGTTAAAAATTTTATTTCTATAAGAATTTTGTCAAAAATTATTTCTTGTCTTGTTTCTTAAAAAATTCTCTTCTATAGAAAATTTTGTCAAAATTTTATTTCTATACGATTGCTATACAAATAAAAAAAAAATAAGGGAAAAACTTTGACAACATTTTCTATAGAACAAAATTTTGTCAAATCTTTATCGAGAACTAAAATTATGACAAAATTTTCTGTAAAATCAAAATAAAATTTCGATAAAATTTTCTATAGAAATAAAATTTTGATAAAATTTTCTATAAAAGGAAAATTTTGTAGTAAAATAAAATTTTGACAAAATTTTCTATAGAAATAAAATGTTGACAAATTTTTTTACAGAAATAAATTTTTGTCAAAATTTGCTGTAGAAATAAAATTTTGACAAAATTTTCTATAGAAATAAAATGTTTGCAAAATTTTCTATAGATATAAAATATTGACAAAATTTTCCACAGAAATAAAATTTTGAGAAAATTTTCTATAGAAATAAAATTTTGAGAAAATTTTCCATAGAAATAAAATTTTGACAAAATTTTTTACAGAAATAAAATTTTAACAAAAATTTTTATTGAAATAAAATGTTTACAAAATCTTCTATAGAACGAAAATTTTTACAAAATTTTATGTAGAAATACAATTTTTGCAAAATTTTGTATAGAAATACAATTTTGACCAAATTTACTATAGAAATTAAATTTTGAACAAATTTTGTGGAGAAATAAAATTTTAACAAAATTCTATAAAAATAAAATTTTTACAAAATTTTCTATTGAAATAAAATTTTTACAAAATCTTCTATATAATTAAAATTTTGAAAAAATTTCCGTAGAAGTACAATTTTTGCAAAATTTTGTATAGAAATAAAATTTTAACAAAAATTTTTATAGAAATAAAATTTTGACAAAACTTCTATAGAAATAAAATTTTGACCAAATTTGTTATAGAAATAAAATTTGAAAAAGTTTAGTATAGAAATAAAAATTAAAAAAAAAAAAATCTATAGAAATAAAATTTTGAAAAAAAAAATCTATAGAAATAAATTTTTGACAAAATTTTCTATAGAAATAAATTTTTGCCAGAATTTTTTACAGAAATAAAATTTTGAGAAAATTTTCTGTAGAAATAAAATTTTGACAAAATTTTCTATAGAAATAAAATGTTGACAAAATTTTCTATAGATATAAAATTTTGACAAAATTTTCCACAGAAATAAAATTTTGAGAAAATTTTTTATAGATATTAAATTTTGGCAAAATTTTCACACAAATAAAATTTTGAGAAAATTTTCTATAGCAATAAAATTTTGAAAAAATTTTCTATAAAAATCAAAATTTGAACAAAAAAAATTTATAGGAATAAAATTTTTAGAAAATTTTCTATAGAATTAAAATTTTGACAAAATTTTCTATAGAAATAAAATTTTGACAAAATATTCTATATAAATAAAATTACGACAAAATGTTACTAAAAATATAAAACATTGACTAAATTTTTTACAGAAATAACTTTTTGCCAGAATTTTCTATAGAAATAAAATTGTGACAAAATTTTCTATAGAAATGAAATTTTGACAAACTTTTCTTTTGACAAAATTTTCTATAGAAATAAAATTTTGACAAAATATTCTATATAAATAAAATGTCGACAAAATCTTAGTAAAAATATTAAACATTGTCTAAATTTTTTATAGAAATAACTTTTTGCCAGAATTTTCTATAGAAATAAAATTTTGACAAAATTTTCTATAGAAATAAAATAGTGTCTGATCACACTCATTGATATGAGAGAATTTTTCCTGTGCATCTCATGGAAGAGTAAGTAAAGAGATATGGCTTAGTTAAAAAATATTACCTTGTCTAAATAATCTTTAGAATAGAGTATATAGAATTCGTCTTGTCTAGAATTCATTGTAATTCTACGCTCTCTCTCTGAACAATGAGATCACAAATATTCCTCAGCCATTCTTATGGACACTGTATGGAGCTAGGAGAATGGTCAAAAAGGTTGATGGTTGAACGGCAGTAGCATAAGTTTAAGTATTGGCGTAATATTGCTGACTGTTGTTGCTGGTTTCTTACTTTTGCTGCTCTGCATTGTTGTTCGAACCATAAGCAGTTGTTTTCCAATCCATGGATAATGTTCCTCTGACTTCATGGTGTTGTTTTTGGCAATAGTGGGCACTAAATTGTTGGTATTGGCAACGTGTGATGTCGTCTGTGACGTGTATACAACAACAGCCATGTATGCATCTGCATTCCTGCCAGCCTGTCTGAATGCCTTCACTTTTGGGGCACCATCTTTTTTTCGCCTGGTCATACATTTGGTCCATGGTTAAGTTCATCTACTAAGATGCTGCTGCTGCTGCTGGGGAGGCTGCCTGCAGCCTGCCACCAGTCGCGCTATGGCTCAAAAGCTTAGGCATTGAATGTTACTACACGTTATGTGTTTCTGCGATGACAACAATGTCCTTTGGATTTAAGATTTTGTTGTTGGGATCTAAGTCTATGTGGTTCTTCTTCTTTTTATTCCATATGCGAATGTTACGAAAAATTCCGCGCGCCATATTTGTATCATGTTCCAATGGACTTTGTTTCGATTTTTCTGTATTTTTTGCCTCTCTATCTTAACCAAGTGATGAGGATGACTACGACGATGATGATGATGATTACGATGGTTCTGTTTCCTTGTTAGTATTTGCTTCTATTTTAATTTATCTAAGATTTCTTTGGGTCTTCTAAGGCGAGTGATGCGATGCCGTTGTTTTGTGTCATTGTCGTCGTTGTTCTGGGTGCATCAGCGCCACACAATCATGGCGTTCTATGCCTGGCCTTTTTCATCAAAGCCAAACTGTTTGCATTGACAATGCAACCAGCCATTGTTATCTGCCAGTTACGCCTTGTTTTGTTGGCCTTCTTGTCTTCCTTTCTGGTAGCCTTTTGAAATGAAAGCCTCAAAATCTTAACTCAGTTTATTACAAACTTTGGAAATTTTATGTGAACGCGTGCTTAGAATGATCGTTTGTTTGTTTTTTCCTCAAAAAATAAAAAAAAAAGCAAACAACTGTCGTAAAGTTTATTTGTATGGAATTTATTTCACCATCTTTAAAGAAGACAAAATCCAATAAAATGGAATTTGTTTTGCATTTTCAGGGAAATAATATTGATTTGGCGCCCAACGTAAGCCAAAGTTGACTCTTGGTGAGGATATCGATAGGTTGTGCTGGTTTCTTTGCTACTCTTAGTCTGTAAACAGCATAAGGCATTAAATTAATATAAAATCAAATTTAATTAAATTGCAGATTAACCCATATAAGGCGAATCAAGTAATAGAAAATCCTTAGATCAAACAAAAACCAAAACTTATGCAGCCATACACCAATCGATTCTGGTCACCAGAACCATATTTCATAGGGAAAAATTCAATAAAATAATCTTTTGAATTTTCTGGAAAATGATATCGATTTGGCGCCCAACGTAAGGCAAAGGTAAAGTTTTGAAATCGAGAGGTCCACATGGTAGTACAGTTTTCTTTGCTCCTCTTTCGGCCAATAACCTACATAAGGTATTAAATTAATATAAAATTTAATTTAATTAAAAAGCAGATGGCCTAGGGTCAAAACGAGGAATCGATGGGTGTAGTCTTACACCCATCGATTCCTTAGATCAGTTTCATGTCACCAGGACCATATTTGAGGAAGAAACATAAAATAATTGAAATTTGTTTTGTAATTTCTAAGAATTGATCTCGATTTGGCGCCCAACGTAAGGCAAAGGTGGTTATTGGTAAAGGACTTGAGAGACACATACGGTAATGTGTTTGTTTTATTTTTTACAGTGTGGGCAAGTAAGCCTAAGGCATTTAATTAAATTTAACTGAACGATATAAAATTTATTTTAATCGTAGACGAACTCAAATAAGGTGGCACAAGAAATAGCAAAATCCTTCAGATAAAATCTATGCACTTTTTGACGATATCAAATGAGTTAGTAGCAGCAAAACACCCCAAGGCAAAAATCCAATAAAATGGAATCGGTTTGAATTTTCTGGGAAACCATAGAGATTTGAAATAGGAAAATCTATCGACGTTTTAACGATATCAAATGAGCTAGTAGCAGCAATACACCCATATCTAAGGAAGGCAAAAATCAAATAAAATGGAATCGGTTTTAATTTTCTGGGAAATCATAGAGATTTTGCGCCCAACGTAAGGCAAAGGTGACTATTAGTAAGAAAATTGAGAGGCGTGTACGGTAATGCTCTTTTTCAATTCTGTGGGCAAGTAAGCATAAGACATTAACGCCCATTTTCATGAAGCTCCGTTAGTGCTACGTTAGCTAACTAATTTTTAAACCGATCTATGGACATATCTGTCATCTTGTCTCTACATTCTATATGCCAGTTAGGAGCTTAACTGCTAGAAATTTTTCAGTTAAAGTTAACTGGAGAAAAGATATTTGCAATTTACTTTCTGTTAACTGGCAGTTAAAGCCTAACGGAGCTACATGAAAATGGTCGTAAATTGATTTAACTTAATGAAAAAAAAAATCAATTAATTAAATTTTCGTCGGCCCTATATCAGTTGACACAAGAAATAGGGAATTTATATAGATTTAGCGCCCAACGTAAGGAAGAGGTGGCAATTAGTAAGGAAATTTAGAGACACATTGATATAAAATAAAATTGCCGATGGACTTATATAAGGCGGTATAAGAAATAAAAAAATATATCAAACGAGCTTTGAAAAACGTAAGTAGCAATACACCAATCCATTCTCTAGATCAGTTTCTTGTGACCGGGTCCATATTCAAAAAAGACAAAATCCTATAAAATTAAATTTGTTTCCCATTTTCTTTGAATTCATAAATATTTGGCGCCCAACGTAAAGTAAAGGTTGTTATTTGTAAAGAATTTGAGATGCACATATGGTAATACTTTTTTTATTCTGTGGGTAAGTAAGAATAATAAAATTAAACTAAATGAAATAAATTAATTTCAATTTTTATACGATCCCCTATAAGTGGGGCAGGGAATAGGAAAATCGTTCGGCACAAGTAAAAAACAGAGTAAGAAATAATCTACCAAATTTTTTTTTGGGAGCCATCGTGGTGCAATGGTTATCATGCCCGCCTTGCATACACAAGGTCGTGGGTTCGATTCCTGCTACGACCGAACACCAAAAAGTTTTTCAGCGGTGGATTATCCCACCTCAGTAATGGTGGTGACATTTCTGAGGGTTTCAAAGCTTCTCTATGTGGTTTCACTGGAATGTGGAACGCCGTTCGGACTCGGCTATAAAAAGGAGGTCCCTTGTCATTGAGCTTAACATGGAATCGGGCAGCACTCAGTGATAAGAGAGAAGTTCAACACTGTGGTATCACAATGGACTGAATAGTCTAAGTGAGCCTGATACATCGGGCTGCCACATAACCTAACCTATCAAAAATTTAAGAAACTTGTACCAAAAATCAACCAAATTAAAAAAAATCCTATTTTGAAGTTTTTGAGCAAAATGGTGTGGTTAGTATGAAAAAACATTTTTACTATTTTATTTTTATTATTTTATTTTAGAAGTTAATTTCAGTTATTACTTCTACAAAAAGGAAGAACTTCATAACAATGGATTTTGATAGAAGGACCTAACACATACTTATTAAAATTTTTAAATATAATGAAATTATAGATTTTTTGTTTTTTCAAAATTGTATCCCTTACAAAAATTTTGAATTTTTTTATGGAAAATTTTGTCAATTTTTTTTTTTTTTAAAAATTTTGTCAAAATTTTATTTCTATAGAAAATTTTGTTAAAATTTTATTTCTATAGAAAATTTTGTCAAAATTTTATTTCTATAGCAAATTTTGTCAAAATGTTATTCCTATAGAAAATTTTGTCAAACTTTTATTTCTATAGAAAATTTTGTCAAAATTTTATTCTATAGAAAATTTTGTCAAAATTTTATTTCAATAGAAAATTTTGTCAAAGTTTTATTTCAATAGAAAATTTTGTCAAAATTTTATTTCTATAGAAAATTTTCTGAAAATTTTATTTCTATAGAAAATTTTGTGAAAATTTTGTTTTTATAGAAAATGTTCTCAAATTTTTATTTCTATAGAAAATTTCTGAATATTTTATTTCAATAGAAAATTTTCTGAAAACTTTATTATTATAGAAAATTTTGTTAAAATTTTATTTCTATAGAAAATTTTGTAAAAAAATTTATTTCTATAGAAAATTTTGTCAAAATTGTATTTCTATAGAAAATTTTGTTTCTATAGAAAATTTTTGAATATTTTTTTTCAATAGAAATTTTTCTGAAAATTTTATTTCATAGCAAATTTTGTCAAAATTTTATTTCTATAGAATTTTTTGTCAAAAATTTTATTTCTATAGAAAATTTATATGAAAAATTTTCCAAGGTTTATTTAAAAAAAAAAAATCAAAATTGTCTTTCTATACAAAATTTTGTGAAAATGAAGTTTGATAGAAAATTTTAATTCTATACACCGAAAGAATTTTCTTCGTAAAACGAACGAATAAATTCGTTAAAAACACGAATTGTTTTACAAGCAAAGAAACGTTTCATTAGAAGTATGAAATATTTCGTTCTTTTTACGAAGAATATTCTTCCAAATTTTTCGTAGTTTTTAAGAAATAAATTCGTAATTTTATGATAATATTTCATACTATTTATGAAACAATTTCGTTCTTTTTCTGAAATTATTTCGTACTTTTTATGAAACATTTTCATACTTTTTATGAAATTGTTATGTACTTTTAATGAAACAATTTTGTACTCTTTCTGAAATTCAAAATAAATGAAAATTTCGTTTTAGGAAGAATTGTTAATGAAGAATTCTTCGAAAAATTAACGAAGAGAATTCTTTCGGTGTAGAAAATTTTGTCAAAAATTTATTTCTATCGAAAATTTTGTCAAAATTTTATTTTTTAAGAAAATTTCCTAAAAATTTTATTTCTTTGGAAAATTTTCTAAATTTTTTTATAAAAAATTTAGTCAAAATTTTTATTTCTATAGAGAATTTGGGAAGTACCTCTCAGATGGAGGTGTATATTTTACAAAATCTATCAAAATATCAAGAATTCCACTAATCCATCAATCTACAGTAGAAATCTGCCATTTTCGGTAGAATTGTAGCAACTGTGCCATCCGTGTATACATTACATTGCATTAGAATTCATTAAAATCATAAAAAAATATAAAAATTATTTTTTTAGCAAAGTATCGCAACATTTTTTAATTCACATCCAAAGCACACTGTAAGAAGTGATTCAAATTCACTGCAATGGCTGTTGAAATTATAGACGTCTATCCTATGACAAGCCCATGTTAAATTCATCGTTTGTGGGCCAATTTTGCACCACTTTTGAATATAAAAAGAAAATTTTCACTACTTTTTTGGCGACGCTTTTCTATAGAAAATTTTATTTCTATAGAAAATTTTTTGAAAATTTTATTTCTATAGAAAATTTTTTGAAAATTTTATTTCTATAGAAAATTTTCTGAAAATTTTATTTCTATAGAAATGTTTTTGAAATTTTTATTTTTATAGAAAATTTTATTTCTGTAGAAAGTTTTTTGAAAATTTTATTTCCATAGAAAATTTTGCCAAATTTTAATTCTATAGAAAATTTTCTGAAAATTTTATTTCTATGGAAAATTTTGTCAAAATTTTATTTCTATAGAAAATTTTGTCAAAATTTTATTGCTATAGAAAACACTGTCAACATTTTATTTCTATTGACATTTTTTTCAAAATTTTATTTCTATTGAAAATTTTGTCAAAATTTTATTTCTATTGAAAATTTGGCAAAATTTTATTTCTATAGAAAATTTTGTCAAAAGTTTATTTCTATAGAAAATTTTGTCAAAATTTTATTGCTATAGAAAACATTGTCAACATTTTATTTCTATTGAAATTTTTTTCAAAATTTTATTTCTATTGAAAATTTTGTCAAAATTTTATTTCTATTGAAAATTTGGCAAAATTTTATTTCTATAGAAAATTTTGTCAAAAGTTTATTTCTATAGAAATTTTTGTTTTATAATAAATTTTGCCAACTTTTATTTCTATAGAAAATTTTGTCAAACTTTTCTTTCTATAGAAAATTTTTTAAAAATTTTATTTCTATAGAAACTTTTGTCAAAATTTAATTTCTATAGAAAATTTTGTCAAAATTTAATTTCTATAGAAAATTTTGTCAAAATTTTATTTCTATAGAAAATTTTGTCAACATTTTATTTCTGTTGAAAATTTTGCTAAAATTTTATTTTCATAGAAAATTTTGTCAAAATTTTAATTCTATAGAAAATTTTCTGAAAATTTTATTTCTACAGAAAATGTTGTCAAAATTTTATTTCTACAGAAAATGTTGTCAAAATCTTATTGCTATAGAAAATATTGTCAAAATTTTATTTCTATTGAAAAATTTTTCAAAATTTTATTTCTATTGAAAATTTTGTCAAAATTTTAATTCTATAGAAAATTTGGCAAAATTTTATTTCTATAGAAAACATTGTAAAAATTTTATTTCTACTGAAATTTTTTTCAACATTTTATTTCTTTTGAAAATGTTGTCAAAATTTTATTTCTATAGAAAATTTGTAGAAATTTTATTTCTATAGAAAATTTTGTCAAAATTTTATTTCTGTAGTAAATTTTGTCAAAATTTGATTTATATAAATAATTTTATAAACATTTTAGTTGTATAGAAATATCGTAAAAATTTTATTTCTATAGAAAATTTAGTAAGTGACGTCATCGAACGTACTGTGGGGTTTTCTTACCCGAAACAGAATCAATGTTTATACCCTTCACCACTACTGTGGTACAGGGTATAATAAGTTTGTGCATTTGTATGTAACGCCAAGAAGGAAAAGTCTGAGACCCATCGTTTAGTATACCGATCGTCTTAGAATTAAATTCTGAGTCGATTTAGCGATGTCCGTCTGTCTGTCTGTCTGTCCGTCTGTCTGTCTGTCCGTCTGTCTGTCCGTCTGTCTGTCTGTCTGTTGACGTATTTTTGTGTGCAAAGTACAGCTCGCTGTTATAGGGTCCTGTTTCGGCTCAAAGACGATCCCTATTGATTTTGGAAAAAATCGGTTCAGATTTAGATATAGCTGCCATATATATTTTTCACCGATATGGTCATAATTGGCGTGTATATCAACCGATCTTCCGCAAATTCCGTACATCCAAATATTTTATGAGTCTCGAAAAACTTGCAAAATATCAGCCAAATCGGTTCAGATTTAGATATAGCTCTCATATATAGCTTTCGCCCGATTTACACTCATTTGCCCACAGAGGCCAAGTTTTTGCTCCAATTTAGTTGAAATTTTGCACAGGGAGTAGAATTAGCATTATAGCTATGCGTGCCAAATTTGGTTGAAATCGGTTCAGATTTAGATATAGCTCCCATATATAGCTTTCGCCCGATTTACACTCAAATGACCACAGAGGCCAATTTTTTGATCCGATTTAGTTAAAATTTTGCACAGGGAGTATAATTAGCATTGTAGCTATGCGTGCCAAATTTGGTTGAAATCGGTTCAGATTGAGATATAGCTCCCATATATAGCTTTCACCCGATTTACATTCATATGACCACAGAGGCCAATTTTTAACTCCGATTTAGTTGAACTTTTGTACAGGGAGTATAATTAGCATTGTAGCTATACGTGCCAAATTTGGTTGAAATCGGTTCAGATTTAGATATATCTCCCATATATAGCTTTCGCCTGATTTACACTCATATGACCACAGAGGCCAATTTTTAACTCCGATTTAGTTGAAATTTTGCACAGGGAGTAGAATTAGCATTGTAGCTATGCGTGCCAAATTTGGTTGACATCGGTTCAGATTTAGATTTAGCTCCCATATATATGTTTTTCTGATTTCGACCAACATTTTCCTTGTAAAATCGCCACTGCTTAGTCTAAAAGTTGTAAAAATGACTCTAATTTTCCTAAACTTCTAATACATATATATCGTGCGATAAATCATAAATAAACTTTTGCAAAGTTTCCTTAAAATTGCTTCAGATTTAAATGTTTCCCATATTTTTTTACTAAAATTGTGTTCCACCCTAGTGAATTAGCCATCTTAAATTTTGAGTCTATAGATTTTGTAGAAGTCTATCAAATTCTGTCCAAATCGAGTGATATTTAATTGTATGTATTTGGGACAAACCTTTATATATAGCCCCCAACACATTTGACGGATGTGATATGGTATCGAAAATTTAGATCTACAAAGTGGTGCAGGGTATAATATGGTCGGCCCCGCCCGACTTTAGACTTTCCTTACTTGTTTGGTTACAATTTGGTGCAAATTATCAAAGGCTCTCAGTAGCGAGTCCTTATGGTGATAATCCGGTGGGGATAATACAATAAGTACAAAAGCGTCTCCCCTTGCCGGACTTTGTCCCATTCGTACGTGCTGAGTCTTAATTTATAGACCACCCTAGACATCAAATCATGCTGATGGTACTAATTACTTTTATTAGATTTCAATTTAAAACTTGAATCGTTGGCCTTTTCTCACATTGGATTATTGACAGATATTACCAAATCTCTCAAAATTCATAGAGATATCAAAATTGCATTCGCCACCACCACCACCAACATGCTGTGTCGTAAGCCAATATCTTCCCATCATTTCAACATTGATTTGCTATATTTTAAAATGAAATGGTATTTGGATCTGTTTTCCCCCCCTTTGATAAACTGGCATGTTGCAAACGCCAACAACAGATTCGAATGATTTGAACATTTAAATGGTGAAGTCTATGAAATGTGCAACAGAAAGAAAAAAAAAAAAACAAAATAAACGCTGAGGTAAATTCGTTATATTGCCACAATTTCCTTCAGGCATTAAATCACAAACAGTAGTAGATATTTGATATGGGCCCCCACAGAAATACCTATGAAAAACCCCTCAAAGAGTTTTACTACTACTCCAGCAATTTGCTTTGATTCGATCAATATGGGTGACTTGTTGCTGTACCATAGCAAAGGGGTAGGCACCACGTTGCATTTCGGCAACTAATTTAATTTGTTTAAAATTAAATTTAAAAAAAAAAAAAAATAAAAAAATAAAAATAAGAAGTTAATAAAAGTAATATAGTACACTGAACAAAAAAATTGATTTTTATTGTATGGAAAATATAATAAAATATACTATAAACTATTGGTTGTACAAATGCATAGACAAGTATAAACAGCACTAAGTTCGGCCGGGCCGAATCTTACATACCCACCACCATGAACCAAATATTAGAGTCTCCTTTGAAATTTCAGGAGGGCTTGAGGACACTTCCCGAAGATAAATTTAAAGATTTCACCTATGAGGACTATACCAGATTCTGGATTTATAAGAACCATTTTTGTTTGAGTTTTAGAGGAATCATTAACATCTCTTGTAAGTGTGCAAGAAAATTATAAAATAACGTCTTGATTTGAAATCTTAAATCTGTAGAAGTAAAATCTGGAAATTTTACATTGAGTTTCAAGCAATTTTCATGATCAGTGCGCCTTCTACACCCTCAAGAAGTGAAGTCGGTCTATATGGAGGCATTACCAAATGGACCGATAAAAACTTAATCCGATACACGTTTTTGTGAGTCTAAAATACCAGAATATTTACAATTTCAGGCAAATCAGATAAAAACTACGGTTTCTAGAAACCCAAGGAGTTAAATCGGGAGATCGTTCTTATGGGGGCTATACTAAAATATGGACCGATACTCACCGTTTTCGGCACACCTCTTTATGACCCGAAAATACCTCTAGATTTCCAATTTCAGGCAAATAGGATAAAAACTTCGGATTCTAGAAGCCCAAGAAGTAAAATCGGGATATCGGTCTATATGGGGGCTATACCAAAATATGGACCGATACTCACCATTTTCGGCACACCTCTTTATGGTCCTAAAATACCTCTAGATTTCCAATTTCAGACAAATTGGATAAAAACTACGGTTTCTATAAGCCCAAGACCCTAAATCGGGAGGTCGTTTTATATGGGGACCATACCAAAACATGGACCTATACTCACAATTTTTGGCACACGTATTTGTGGTTCTGCAATACCTCTAGATTTCTCATTTCAGGTAAATTGAATAAAAACTGTGGTTTCTATAAGCCCAAGAAGTAAAATCGGGAGATCTGTCTATATGGGGGCTATACCAAAACATGGACCGATACTCACAATTTTTGGCACACCTCTTTATGGTCATAAAATACCTCTAGATTTCAAATTTCGGGCAAATTGGATAAAAACTACGATTTCTATAAGCCCAATACCCCAAATCGGGAGGTCGGTTTATATGGGGACTATATCAAAACCTGGACCGATATAGCCCATCTTCGAACTTGACCTGCCTGCAGACAAAAGACGAGTTTGTGCAAAATTTCAGCACGATTGCTTCATTATTGAAGACTGTAGCGTGATTACAACAGACAGACAGACAGACAGACGGACAGACAGACGGACAGACGGACATCGTTATATCGTCTTAGAATTTCTCCCTGATCAAGAATATATACACAGAGAATACAGATTGGTTGGGACAATCGAATTTATTGCCAACCTCCTTATGGCAGTGGCAGCTACTATCAGTTCGCAGTTGTGTCTCCCAAATAATTCGGTCCTGCCAATCGAATGATGGTAAAGAGGACTTAAATGACATAAAGAGTTGATTTTGTCAACCAATAAATTCTGCTGTCACCTTCATCATTCGGTTGAGTCGATCAACTCTCGGAGTACATATAACCGAATTATAAAAAATGGTCCTACTACCTAAATAACGCTATCCACATCCATTTTTTACTGAAATAAGTTAATTTTTATATTAAGTATTTTACTATTATTTAATTTTGTTATATATGACACAGATATAAAACTTATAATTATAGAATATATGTATATAAAAGAAAAATATCGATATGATATTAGTAGTCCCATTTAAAAAATTCCATTAAAAGATCTCACTGAAATCTGTTCAGATTAAGGTATAGCTCCCAAATATAGCTTTCGACAGATTTACAAGCATATGAGCACAGATGCACGAGATTCAACGAGATTTTAGTTCAATTGACTTGATATTTTACCCAGAGTAGATTTCACATTCTTCAAAACCAAATCGGTTCAGATTTAGATAAAGCCTCCTTATATATGTTCTGCAATTGAATACGTAAGCCTTCGACATCTATAAATATAGCCAAATATTGTTCAAAAACTTACAATTCACAAATTTCTTGGCGAGATCTAACGAATGGTGAAGGGTATAATATAGTCGGGCCTTACTTATTTTTTATCTCAACTTGTCAGCGACTCTTACAAATTTTGGGATCAAACGGCATGCAAGCTGAACCACAACCTCCAAGTTTAATTTTACATGCTAGATATTCGGTACATGGAGTTATTTTGAATTCTCTAAAAAATATTTAGAATATAAACCACTGTCCACTGGAAACATCCTCTTTATAGATCATTCGTAATGTCCGACCCCATCCATGGTGAAGAGCTGATAAGAATCGACATTTGTGCCCCATTTTGTTGCATCGATTTAAAAGTTCTATTTCAATTAATTTTCAAAATTAATTGACATTTAAAAATTTCAAATGTCATTCGGCTGTGAATACTATATGAAAATGGTGGCTACTAAAAGATAGTTAAAAAATTCCCTTACGGTAGGTCGTATCAACCAATTTGACTCAAAATTATTCAAAGGAGTTAGATTTGGTTGTCACAACCATTTATCTTGTGGCACGACAGAAAATCTGTTGGAAATCTCATCGAATGTTTACAGTTACGAACAAATACATGTAGATACAGAATATTGGTATAGACAACCTATTTTTATTTCTAAATATAGAATGTTCATAACTACAACAGAATTCCAACCACTTTCTTCTCTGTGTGTATACTTTATATAGTCGGAAATCGATATTTCGATGTGTTACAAACGGAATGACAAACTTATTATACCCCCGTCACCATTCTATGGTGGTGGCTATAAAAATATTACGAACGAAATATCACGAATTTTCAATTAAAATTTTAATAGAGTTTCAAAACATATTCAATTAAAATTTTAATTGATTCAACAAATTTTTTAATTAAAAAAACAAAATCAATCACAATACTTAGTTGTATCAATTAATATTCTAATTGGATCAATTAATTTTTTAACTGCCTTTGGTGATTGATGACATTTCAATTAAAAAATAATTTCGAGATTGAAGACAAACATATTTTTTTGTGTGTAATTTTATAGCAGTTATGATTCATTCAATTTGATTTTATAGTTTATAATTGTCTGACGCCGAACAGACAAATTTGTATCGGCGTAGTCATCAATACTCCGCCAATGGTAAAATTTGAGTGTCCGCCGCTGACAAAAATGGGTCCGCCGCTGACAAAAATGGGTCGCCTACATTCTCAGCCTTTGTATCGTTCCATGTTTTGGTATAGCCCCAATTTAGACTCATCATCTTGGGTTTCTACACATCACAATTTCTCCGATTTGCCTGAAATTGAAAATCTATTTTAGCGTCACAAAGTCTGGCGTAGAATATGGTGTGCTCCATCTTTTGGTATAGCCCCCATATAGACCGATCTCCCAATTTGCCATCTTAGATTTTTAGATACCAAAAATTTTCCACGATTTGTTGGAAAATGGAAATTTAAAGGTATTTTGGGTCCACAAAGTCCGGCATCGAATATTGTATGTATCGGTCCATGTTTAGTAATAGCCCCCGTATAGACCGATCTCCCGGTTCGATTTATTGGGCTTTAGGACATTGTAATTATACCTTGCGCCACACTGTGGAACAGGGTAGACGAGATAGACACAGGGTGTCTTTGGCAATAATGCTCAGGGTGGGTCACTGAGTCGATCTAGCCATTTCCTTCCGTCTGTGAATACATTTTTGTGATGAAAGTCTAAGTCGCAGTTTTAGTCCAATCGACTTCAAATTTTGTACATGTGTGTTTTTTGGGTCAGAGTAGAAAACTATTGATCGGCCCAGATTTAGATAAAGCTCTATATAACTATATATCTTTCGCCCGATATACACTCATTTGGCTCCAGAACCAGAGTTTAGCCTGATTTCTTTTAAATCTTCCACAAGGTGAAGTATTAACAATCTTACTCTGCATGCAAAATTTAGTTTAAATCGGTTCAGATTTAGATATAGCTCGCGTCTATATCCTTCGCCCGATTTACACTCATAACACCACAGAGGCCATAGTTTCACTACTATTTAAATGAAATTTTCCACAGAGAATAGAATTAACATTCATACCATTTATGCCAAATTTGGTAAAAATCGGGGAAGATTTATATAGATTTCGCCCGATTTACACTCATATGAGTGTAAAGTCTTAATTGAGTTTTAAAAAATATTCAACTAAAAATTTAATTTATTCAACAAATTTTTTAATTCAAACAAAAATCAATCACATAAATTAATAGTATCAATTATTTCTTAATTGGATCAATTAATTTTTTAATTGATACTATTTCTGTGATTGAAGACATTTCTATTAAAAAACAAGTATATACGGCCGTAAGTTCGGCCAGGCCGAATCTTATGTACCCTCCACCATGGATTGCGTAGAAACTTCTACTAAAGACTGTCATCCACAATCGAATTACTTGGGTTGCGGTAACACTTCCCGATGGCAAGGTATCTTAAAAAATCCTAAACACCGTCTTCTAAATTGTAAGTTAGTCCATACGGGGGATATATTAAACAAAAAAAAAGGCCGATTAACTACGTATATAATTCAGTTCGACAAAATTTTCTATAGAAATAAAATGTTGACATAATTTTCTATAGAAATAAAGTGTTGACAACATTTTCTATAGAAATAAAATTTTGATAAAATTTTCTAAAGAAATAAAATTTTGACAAAATTTTCTATAGAAACAAAATTTTGACAAAATTTTCTACTGAAGTAAAATTTTAACAAAATTTTCTACAGAAATAAAATGTTGACAAATCTTTCTATAGTAATAAAATTTTGACAATATTTTCTATAGAAATAAAATTTTGGTAGATTAATTTTGGCGATATGGACCAATTTTTGTGTGATTGGCCATTGGCTATATATAACTATAGACCGATATGGACCAATTTTTGCATGGCTGTTAGTGGCCATATACTAGCGCAATGTACCAAATTTCGAACCGAATCGGATGAATTTTGCTCCTCTAAGAGGCTCCGGAGGTCAAATCTGGGGACCGGTGTATATGGGGGCTATATATAATTATGGACCGATATAGACCAATTTTTGCATGGTTGTTAGAGACCATATACTTACACCATGTACCAAATTTCAGCTGGATCGGATGAAATTTTCTTCTCTTAGAGGCTCCGGAGGTCTAATCTGAGGATCGGTTTATATGGGGGCTATATATAATTATGGACCTATACGGACCAATTTTTGCTTGGTTGTTAGAGACCATATGCTGACACTACATACCAAATTTCAACTGGATCGGATGAATTTTGCTCCTCTAAGAGGCTCCGGAGGTCAAATCTGGGGATCGGTTTATATGGGGGCTATATATAATTATGGACCGATATAGACCAATTTTTGCATGGTTGTTATAGACCATATTCTAACACCACATACCAAATTTCAACCGGATCGGATGAATTTTGCTCCTCCAAGAGGCTCTGCCAACCAAATCTGGTGGTCGGTTTATATGGGGGCTATACGTAAACGTGGTCCAATATGGCCCAGTTGCAATACCATCCGACCTACATCAAAAAGTAGTTATGCCAAGTTTCAAGTCGATAGCTTGTTTCGTTCGGGGTCTTAGAGCAATATTTCGATGTGTTACAAACGGAATGACAAAGTTAATATACCCCCCATCCTATGGTGGAGGGCTTTAATACTGTCTTTAGAATGTAGAATGGCCCAGGGCTTCAATACTGTCTTTAGAATGTTCTTGTGAAATGAATCTTAGTGCAGGGCATGGGAGATTCGACCAGGGCCATTTTTATATACAGTGAACCCTCTGAAAGCGAGACATTCTGAAAAGCCTCTAAAAAGTGGTGAATTGTTGTGAGCCGTTTGCTATATTAAAATTCCTCCTTCCCATAAGTGAATACACCCCAAATGTGGACAAAATTGAATCGATCATTGCAGTTCACTTCTGAGAAATTTCACTTGACATATTTGTTCTCTAATACATTTTTTTTATTTTTTTTTTTTTGTTCACATAAATTAACACAACATTTTTTTCAGCGTTTCCATCAACACGAAAATTTAAATTATTTATGATTGTAAATACTTGTTGCCGATATGAACTGAATACCATCACCATCAAGAGTCATTATTCGATTTCATTTTATAATGTACTACGGCGAAACCCCCAACCTTCCTCCATTTTTTTTCCTTTTTCAAAGGGAAATGTATTGAAGAACAATAATCACACATTTTATATTAAATCTCTCATTGGAAACCAAAAAGGACGAACAACCAACAACAACTTTAGAAATAAAGAAGCAAAAAAAAAAAAACAAAATCGAAAAACCGAAAACAAATCAACAAAATAATCTTTTGTTCGACAGCAGCAAAAGCAGTAACATTTATTTTTTAGGAAGCAAATATAGTTGAAGTTTTGCAGCGCCGGTGCCTCAATTTGCTGCCGATATCAGTTTCATGGAACTATGGTCACGATTTTGTAATAATGTTTTCTTAAATATTGCTCAGAGTCTCCAGAGCAATGCCGCGCCAAAGATTTACTTACAGCAGCATTCATCTCTGGCAAGCATCGATTTGTGAAGAAAATTCAGAGTAGAATGTTGGCAAATGAACTAAAATGGTCAAGCATTTGTGTGAGTGGGTTTTTTTCGTAGGGGCGAGGGCGGGAAAAATCACTACAGTGGAGTGATATAACACAGAACTAAGCTACTAATGCCTATGGTATAAACTTAGATTCGATGGTTCAATCGCAGACACTAGTAAAATCGGTATATTTTATCAGAAAGTTGATTTTCAAAGGATGGGACCCCTAACAAAAAGTTTGTTAGGGGTCGTCTTTTGGACAGACAGATAAGAAAATTGTTAAGAGTGGGAGCCTATACAAAATCTGATCAGATGAAATTTACTTTTACAAGGGGTTCCGGAGATCAAATCTGGGATTCGATTCAAATATGGGCTATATATGTATAATTATAGACCGCACGCAGAGAAGGAATAAAGGGTGATACGGTCAAAATTTGGTCAAGGGAAAACGCTACACGCGGTGAAATCGTTTATTTAAAAAATCAAATTAAATTTATTTTTCAAGTTCAATTAGTATAAAATTCAGGAAAAATATTCAGTTAGGCTTTCGCTTTTCCAAATCCGAATTGTCAAGCGTGAGGCCCGACACCTGCCATCAGATTTTGTACAACCACCTTGTCCACCTTCTTCGCCGCAGAAAGCCAGTTTGCCTTGAACTGCTGCTCGTCCTTAGCAGTTTTTTTGGTCTGCTTTAGATTCCGCTTGACAATAGCCCAGTATTTCTCAATTGGGCGGAGCTCTGGCGTGTTGGGAGGGTTCTTGTCCTTGGGAACCACCTGCACGTTGTTGGCGGCGTATCACTCCATGGCCTTTTTACCGTAATGGCAAGATGCCAAATCCGGCCAAAACAGTACGGAACAACTGTGTTTCTTCAGGAAAGGCAGCAGACGTTTATTCAAACACTCTTTCACGTAAATTTCTAGGTTGACAGTCCCGGAAGCTATGAAAATGCTCCTTTTCAAGCCACAGGTACAGATGGCTTGCCAAACCAGATATTTCTTTGCGAACTGTGACAGTTTTATGTGCTTGACAATATCAGCTACCTTTCCCCTTCCTTTTGCCGTATAAAACTCCTGTCCCGGAAGCTGTTTGTAGTCGACTTTGACGTAGGTTTCGTCGTCCATTACCACGCAGTCAAACTTCGTCAGCATCGTCGTGTACAGCCTCCGGGATCGCGCTTTGGCCGTCGTATTTTGTTTATCATCGCGATTTGGAGTCACTACCTTCTTGTAAGTCGATAGTCCGGCTCGTTTTTTGGCTCGATGCACGGTTGTAGACGATACACCCAGCTTATTTGCGGCATCTCGGAGAGAGAGGTTAGGGTTTCGCTTGAAACTACCGGCAACTCTCTTTGTCGTCTCAGCGGCTTCCGGTTTTCGATTTCCCCCCGATCCAGACTTCCTGGCTGTCGACAAACGTTCCCCAAACACTTTAATTACATTTGTAACGGTTGATTTGGCAACTTTTAGCGATTTTTCCAGCTTTGCGTGCGAGTAGCTCGGATTTTCGCGATGCGCGAGCAAAATTTTGATACGCTGCTCTGTTTGCTTGGACGGCATTTTGACAACTGAAGAGTGAATTCCGAAATCAAAATAGGAGCAACATTCTACACACACACACCTTCAATATGAGGGGTGTTCAGGTTTTTTTAAATGCAAAATTGAAAGAAATAAGTCAAGTTTATATTGACCAAATTTTGACCGTATCACCCTTTATGATCACCTCAAACATGTTTCAAGAGCAAAATGTTATTTTTGTATGGTGACCATGTAACATGTTTGTCACTAAAATGTTATTTTCTCGTCAAATATAACCTGCTTTCCGAAATCAGATACATGATTTCCGAGAAAATAACATGGTTGCGAAAACTATGTTACATGGTCACCACCCAAAAATAACATTTTGCTCTTAAAACATGTTTTAGGTGATCATATTCCTTCTCAGGGTGCGATATGAACCAATTTTTGCATGGTTGTTAGAGGGCATATTTTAAAATCTCGTAGCAAATTTGTACCGAATTGAATGAGTTTTGCTCTTCCAAGAGGCTCCGCAAAACAAAAATGGGAATCGGTTTATATAGGAGCTGTATTTAAAAGTGGTCCAATATGGCTCATTCTCCGACCAACATCATTAGAATCTTAGTGTACCAAGTTTCAAGTCGATAGCTTGTTTCATTTGGAGCTGAGCGTTATTTCAACAGACGGACAGCGCGAAATCTGCTCAGAATTTAACCATGACCCAGAATATATATAAACATTATATGGTCTGAGACCACTCTTTCGATGTTGTACAAACCACATTTCGGTAAAAGGTATGTTTTAAACATTTTTCCAAATATTGGTTTAATTCGGGTAAAATTCGGCACTGTTATCTCCAGGGTTATCTGCTATCTCCAGAAATCTTTATCCGCTGTGTTTCTCTGGTTTGCCACAGAAGAAATGGGAAATGTCATCAGGTTGGATGTTTCATCAGGATAACGACTCAAAACAAGCAAAAAACACACTTCAAAGCTTGGTTTCCGCATTACAATATTAATGTTATGTGCCCAATCACCATATCTTACTCCGATCGAAATCCTTTGGCCAATTGTGGACAAAAGAATTTATTTAAATAAACTACAAAATATTGACTATTTTTTCATGCGACTGCCGAACACATAAATTCCATGTCCCGATGCATAACTGTTATTGAAAATAAAGGATTCGAAATAAAGGATAAAGTTCAGCCAGGCCGAATTTTATGTACCCTCCAACATGGATTGCGTAGAAACTTCTAGGAAAGAGTGTCATCCACAATTGAATTAGTTTGGTGGTGGTATCTTAAAACTTACTAACACCGTTTTCTAAATTATGAGTTAGTCCATACGTGGTATATATTAGACAAAACAGTTATGTATAGGTAAGTCTAAAAATAATTACGAATCGATATGGACTTTTTGCACGCTACGTAGAGAGCCAGAATTGAAATATGGGGGTCGCTTATATGGGGGCTATATACAATTATGAACTTTATATGGACCAATTTTTGTGTGATTGGGGATCGATTTATTTGAGGGCTATATATGACTATAGACCGATATGAACCTAGTTAGGCATAGTTATTAACGGCCATATACTAGCACAATGTACCAAATTCCAACTGACTCGGATGAAATTTCCTCCTCCAAAAGGCTCCAAAACCAAATCTCGGGATCGGCTTATATGGGGGCTATATATGACTATGGACTGATATGAACCACTTTGGACCAAGAGGCTCCGGAGGTCAAATCTGGTGATCGGTTTATATGGGGGGCTGTATATAATTATGGACCGATGCGGACCAATTTTTGCATTGTTGTTAGAGATCATATGCTGACACCATATACCAAATTTCAGCCAGATCGGATGAAATTTGCTTCTCTTAAAGGCTCCGCAAGCCAAATCTGGGGATCGGGTTATATGGGGGATCGGTTTAATTGGTAATTATGTGGACCAATTTTTGCATTTTTGTTAGAGATCAGATGCTGACACCATATACCAAATTTCAGTCAAATCGGAGGAAATTTGCTTCTCTTAGAGGCTCCGCAAGCCAAATCTCGGTATCGGTTTATATGGGGGCTATATATAATTGTGAACCGATGTGGACCAATTTTTGCATGGATGTTAGAGACCATATACTAACACCAGTTTCCAAATTTGAACCTGATCGGATGAATTTTGCTCCTCCAAGAGGCTCCGAAGGTCAAATCTGGAAAACGGTTTATATGGGGGCTATATATAATTATGGACCGAAATAGACCAATTCTGGCACGGTTATTAGAGACCATATACTAACATCATGTACCAAATTTCAGCCAGATCGGATGAAATTTGTTTCTCTTGGAGGCTCTGCAAGCCAAATCGGGGGATCGGTTTATATGGGGGCTATATATAATTATGGACCGAAATAGACCAATTCTGGCACGGTTATTAGAGACCATATACTAACATCATGTACCAAATTTCAGCCGGATCGGATGAAATTTGTTTCTCTTAGAGGCTCTGCAAGCCAAATCGGGGGATCGGTTTATATGGGGGCTATATATAATTATGGACCGATGTGGACCAATTTTTGCATGGTTGTTAGAGACCATATACTAACACCATGTACCGAATTTCAGCCGGATTGGATGAAATTTCCTTCTCTTTGAGGCTCTGCAAGCCAAATCTGGGGATCGGTTGCTATGGGGGCTATATATAATTATGGACTGATGGGGACCAATTTTTGCATGGTTGTTAGAGACCATATACCAAAACCATCTACCAAATTTCAGCCGAATCGGATGAAATTTGCTTCTCTGTGAGGCTCCGCAAGCCAAATCTGAGGGTCCGTTTATATGGGGGCTATACGTAAAAGTGGACCGATATGGCCCATTTGCAATACCATCCGACCAAGTTTCAAGCCGATAGCTTGTTTAGTTCGGAAGTTAGCGTGATTTCAAAAGACGGACGGAGGGACGGACATGCTTAGGTCGACTCGGAATTTCACCACGACCCAGAATATATATACTTTATGGGGTCTTAGAGCAATATTTCGATGTGTTACAAACGTAATGACAAAGTTAATATACACCCCATCCTATGGTGGTGGGTATACAAAAAATTAAAAAATCGCAATATCGTAACACTCTTTTGTTTTCTTATGGCAAAATATTGTAAAGTTTACGATAGTTGCAAATGTTTTGTCCGATACTGTATATGAACCCATAGACCCTAATTTGAGATCGATTTACTGAAAATTTGGCACAGATCGTAGTATTATCATTATTGCTACATGTAACCAATATTGTCGAATTCGATTCATATTTAAATATAGCTCTCAAATATGAGTAGAATGGGGCTGAACTCAGGACACCATCAGGGATAGCTGGGCGACTGTGAAAAATAAGCAGCCCCAACCAAGAGCGTCGTAGATTGAGGACGTGATATTGTTATAATAACGATATGCGATTTGATAAAATTTATATATTTATAATGAATGACGTGTACAATAAATTGCATCCATAATTATTTGTCACACTGTTATCGAAATTTTTTTTTAGAACTTCATTATGATGGTGATCCACTGTCTTTTATTGGATTAATAATTATTTACAATTACAAGCATATAAATAAAACCTACATTGGTTTGGCATTTCCAACAATCCCAGACCCAGAGCCAATATCCACCAAATGGGAGGGGACTACTACTCACTACGATATCTTAAAATATCTCGAAACTATAAAAAAATCCCTTCCTATTTCTCATTGGTAGGATTGCAGAAATAATTCCGAAAATTTGCAATCGACGAAATGTACGAAAATTTCCCCCGTAGTTTTATTGCCTGTCCCCCCATCTTTGCCTGATAGTTGTAGCAAATAAGATTTGTTTAACGGATAAAAATAAAATTGTTCATTTAAAGTAGCTGCTGTTGGGATTGGTGTTATTGCTTCTGTTGATAGTTCTCCTCAATATGATGATTATTGGTGAATTGTATGTTGCCCAATAACTAAACAGGAGTTGCAATGAAATGACTGGGAGCACAGCAGCCCAAGTACATTTCAACGACAAGCTGCCGTTACAAACAAATTTATTTTCTGGTACATATCAATTGCAACCACCATCGGCGTAGTTCTGCCTTAAAACGGCCATTTCGTTTATTTATAAAAAAATTGTAGGCAAACAAACAATCTTTCTGAATCCGATAGGTTAGGTTAGGTGGCAGCCCGATGTATTAGGCTCATTTAGACTATTCAGTCCATTGTGATACCACATCGGTGAACTTATCTCTTATCACTGAGTGCTGCCCGGTTCCATGTTAAGCTCAATAACATGGGACCTCCTTTTTATAGCCGAGTCCGAACGGCGTTCCACATTGCAGTGAAACTACTTTGAGAAGTTTTGAAACCCTTAGAAATGTCACCAGCATTACCGAGGTGGGATAATCCACCGCTGAAAAACTTTTTGGTGTTCGGTCGAAGCAGGAATCGAACCCACGACGTTGTGTATGCAAGGCGGGCATGCTAATCATTGCACCACGGTGGCTCCCTCCTGACTATGATATAGAATTGTTTTTAACCATTGAAGCAAGAAAGATTTTCGGAAAATGTTTTGAGCAAATTCAAAAATGTCCTTTTTTCACCACATCCAATTTTTCCAATAAATAAAATTGGAATAAAAAATTATAATGAAAACAATTGAGGAATAACGACGACATCTATCATAGCATAAACCACCTCACTAAATCTCACGAAATTTTATTTCCATAGAAATTTTTTAAAAAATTTTATTTCTATAGAAAATTTTGTCAAAATTTTATTTCTATAGAAAATTTTGGCAAAATTTTATTTCTATAGGAAATTTTGTCAAAATTTTATTTCTATAGATAATTTTGTCAAAGTTTTATTATACCCTCCATCATAGGATGGGGGTATATTAACTTTGTCATTCCGTTTGTAACACATCGAAATATTGCTCTAAGACCCCATAAAGTATATATATTCTGGGTCGTGGTGAAATTCTGAGTCGATCTAAGCATGTCCGTCCGTCCGTCCGTCTGTTGAAATCACGCTAACTTCCGAACGAAACAAGCTATCGCCTTGAAACTTGGCACAAGTAGTTTTTATCGATGTAGGTCGGATGGTATTGAAAATGGGCCATATCGGTCCACTTTTACGTATAGCCCCCATATAAAGGGACCCTCAGATTTGGCTTGTGGAGCCTCTAACAGAAGCCTATTTCATCCGATCCGGCTGAAATTTGATACATGGTGTTGGTATATGGTCTCTAACAACCATGCAAAAATTGGTCCACATCGGTCCATAATTATATATAGCCCCCATATAAACCGATCCCCAGATTTGGCTTGCGGAGCCTACCAGAGAAGCAAATTTCATCCGATCCGGCTGAAATTTGGTACATGGTGTTGGTATATGGTCTCTAACAACCATGCAAAAATTGCTCCACATCGGTCCATAATTATATATAGCCCCCATATAAACCGATCCCCAGATTTGGCTTGCGAAGCCTCAAAGAGGAGCAAATTGCATCCGATCCGGCTGAAATTTGGTACATGATGTTGGTATATGGTCTCTAACAACCATGCAAAAATTGGTCCACATCGGTCCATAATTATATATAGACCCCATATAAACCGATCTCCAGATTTGGCTTGCGAAGCCTCAAAGAGAAGCAAATTGCATCCGATCCGGCTGAAATTTGGTACATGGTGTTGGTATATGGTCTCTAACAACCGTGCAAAAATTGGTCCACATCGGTCCATAATTATATAAAGCGCCCATATAAACCGATCCCCAAATTTAAGTTCCGGAGCCTCAAAGAGAAGCAAATTTCATCCGATCCGCCTGAAATTTGGTACATGATATTGGTATATAGTCTCTAACAACCATGCAAAAATTGGTCCACATCGGTTCATAATTATATATAGCCCCCATATAAACCGATCCCCAGATTTGGCTTGCGAAGTATCCAAGAGAAGCAAATTTCACCCAATCCGGTTGTAATTTGGAACATGGTGTTAGTATATGATCTTTAACAAGCGTGCCAGAATTGGTCCATATCGGTCCATAATTATATATATCCCCCATATAAAATGTTCTCCAGATTTGACCTCCGGAGCCTCTTGGAGGAGCAAAATTCATCCGATCCGGTTCAAATTAGGAACGTGGTGTTAGTATATGGTCGCTAACAACCATACCAAAATTGGTCTAATCACACAAAAATTGGTCCATATCGGTTCATAATCATGGTTGCCACTAGAGCCAAAAATAGTCTACCAAAATTTTATTTCTATAGAAAATTTTGTCAAAATTTTATTTCTATAGAAAATGTTGTCAAAATTTTATTCGGTTCATAATAAAATTTTCATCATTGTCAAAATTTTATTTCTATAGAAAATTTTGTTCAATTTTGATTCGGTTCATAATCATGGTTGCAACTCGAGCCAAAAATAATCTACCAAGATTTTATTTCTATAGAAAATTTTGTCAAAAGTTTATTTCTATAGAAAATTTTGTGAAAATTTTATTTCTATAGAAAATTTTATTTCTGTTGTCAAAATTTTATGTCTACTTTGGCAAACTGAATTATATACGTATTGGATCGATCTTCTTTGATTTAATATATACCACGTATGGACTTACATACAATTTAGAAGATGGTGTTAGGAGGTTTTAAGATACCTTGCCATCGGCAAGCGTTACCGCAACTTAAGTAATTCGATTGTGGATGGCAGTGTTTAGAAGAAGTTTCTACGCAATCCATGATGGAGGGTACATAAGCTTCGGCCTGGCCGAACTTACGGCCGTATATACTTGTTTTTATATATAATTTTGTCCAAATATTATTTCTATAGAAAATTTTGTCAAAATTTTATTTCTATAGATAATTTTGTCAAAATTTTATTTCTAAAGAAAATTTTGTAAAAAATTTATTGTCAAAAATTTATTTCTATAGAAAATTTTGCCAAAATTTTATTTCTGAAGAAACCCTATAGGAAGTGGATCAACCACAGAACCGGTACAGGATTAGTCCCTGGTGTGTATGAACCAATCCCAGTTTTGGTCAAAACGTATGGAAAGGACCGGTCACTTTAACATGGGTTTGTCATTGACGGGGTAAATATACATTTTAGGACGCGTCTTGGACTCATCCCAAAGGACACGTCCTGGGACAATTTCGCAGGAGCACCCCATAAACAGGTCCTCAGGAACCAGTCTCGGACAAACTCTTAGAAATCTGATTCAATTTGGGCATCCCAATCGAACCCAAAATGAAAAAAACTTTTGGAATATGTCGAAGCATTTTCACATTTAGTAAAATAAAATTATCAGTATAACCTATTGATACTGATAATTTTATTTCACTAAATGTGAAAATGCTTGATATTAAAATCTTTATGGATCTAAGATTTTAATATCAAACGAGTACGGAAATAAATAAATTACGACTATTTAAAAATTACAACTAACTGGAGCACAGATACCAGTTCTGTGATAGGTCCGTAATGGCAATTTGCACCAATTTCCCGTAAGGAAATTTTGTCAAAATTTTATTTCTATAGAAATATCTTACTTATATAGACAAATTTTTCAATATTTTATTATTATTGGAAATTTGGTCAAAACTTTATTTCTATAGAAAATATTGTCAACACCTTATTTCTATGAAAAATTTTTCAGTATCTTTTTTCATAGAAAATTTTGTTAAAATCTTATTTGTATAGAAAATTTTGTCAAAATTTTATTTCCATAGAAAATTTATCAAAATTTTATTTCTATAGAAAACTTTGTCAAAATTTTCTTACTGTATAAATTTATATAAAAATTTTATTCTATAGAAAATTTTGTGAAACAATTTATTTCTATAGAAAATTTTGTCAGTATTTTATTTCCAAAAAAAATTTTATCAAAATTTTATTTCTATAGAAAATTTTGTCAAAATTTTATTTCTTTAAAAACTTTTGTCAATTTTTTTTTATTTCTATAACAATTTTGTCAAAATATTATTTCTGTAGCAAATTTTTTCACAATTTTAGTTGCATAGAAAAATTTGACAAAATTTTTTTTCTGTAGAAAATTTGGTCAAAATTTTATTTCTATAAAAAATTTTGTCAACATTTTATTTCTACAGAAAATGTTTTCAAAATTTTATTTCTATAGAAAATTTCTTCAAAATTTTATTTCTATAGAAATTTTTTCAAAATTTTATTTCTATAGAAAACTTTCTCAAAATTTTATTTTTTGTCAAAATTTTATTTTTATAGAAAATTTGGTCAAAATTTTATTTCTAATTTTTTTCAAAATTTTATTTCTATGAAAACTTTCTCAAAATTTTATTTTTGTCAAAATTTTATTTCTATAAAAAATTTTGTTAATGCTTTATTTACATAGAAAATTTTGTCATAATGTTATTTTTATAGAAAATTTTGTCAAAATTTTATTTTTAATTTTTTTCAAAAGTTTATTTCTATAGAAAACTTTCTCAAAATTTTATTATTTTTCAAAATTTTATTTTTATAGAAAATTTTGTCTAAATTTTATTTTTATAAAAAATTTTGTCAAAATTTTATTTCTATAGGAAACTTTATAAAAATTTTATTTCTATAGAATATTTTGTCAATATCTTATATCTATATGGAAAATTTTTTACGGAAAATTTTGTCATAAAATTTTGAATTTCTCAAATTTTATTTCTTTTAAATTTTATTTCTATACACAATTTTGTGAAAATTTTAGTGAAATTTTGTGAAAATTTTATTTCTATAGAAAATTTTGTCAAAATTTTATTTCTACAGAAAATTTTGTCAAAATTTTATTTCTATAGAAAATTTTTTCGAAAATTTATTTCATAAGAAAATTTTGTCATAATTTTAATTCTATAGAAAATTTTGTCACAATTTTTTATCTACAGAAAATTTGTGAAGTACCTCTTACAGGAATTTTCATGTAGCTCCGTTAGACTTTAACAAAAGTAAAACTGACATATATTCTCCCCGATTAACTTTAACTGAAAAATTTTTTGCAGTTAAGTTCCTAACTGGCATACGGAAAATATAGGCAAGATGACAAATATATCTATATAAAATTTTGTCTAAAAAGTTTAATTCTATAGAAAATTTTGCCAAAATTTTATTTCTATAGCAAATGTTTTCAAAATTTTATTTGTACAGAAAATTTTGTAAATTTTTTTTTTCTGTAGAAAATTTTATCAAAATTTTATTTGTATAGAAAATTTTGTCAAAATTTTATTTCTATAAAATATTTTGTCACAATTTTATTTCTATAAAAAATTTTGTTAATACTTTATTTACATAGAAAATTTTGTCAAAATGTTATTTTTATAGAAAATTTGAACAAAATTTTATTTCTATAAAAAATTGTGTCAATATCTTATTTCTACACGCACAGAAAAAACATGTTTGGACATGGTTGCCGCATCCATTTAATGCTTATTTAGAGTATGTAATTGTCGCGAAAACCATGTATTTTGTCTTTGTAAAAATAATTTTCGAGCGGAGAAAAATATATGTTGGCAATAAGCATTTAAATGGTTCTCAAATGCCGCAAACATGTTCTATTATTTAAATGATAGAATTTGAGACCAATATATGGTCAGGAAAACCATGTATCTGACCATTCAATTTTTTTACTTTTTTGCAGAGAAAAAAATATTTTTATAGTTTACGTATATACATGTCTACAACCATTACATGGCCATAAAGACCATGTACATTGTTTTCGTGACCATTTAATTTTTTAATTTTTTTGCAGCGACAAGAATTTTATAAAAACATTGAGCAGGTACACACGATTTTCATTTTGCGCGTCAGTCGTGTGTTGATTGTTTCTTGGAATGGACGGAGAATACGGAATTATTGAGTTTTGTGTTAATTTATTTATTCAGAAATGGCACGTGGTTTTATGTGAATACAAAAAAGGAAAGTGTAATTGAAAAAAATATACCTGGTTTTTGTTCTGCATTTTGATATATGGTATAATTTATTTTTATTTGCAGTTACATGATGTCTGCGTTTGTACATTTGATGGTCACGAAGTAAATATGGAATGATTACTTATTGTTGAAATTGAACCAAACTAGGGTGTGCAAAAATATGTGAAGTTTGCTTGCACGACATTATAAATACAAATAAACAATGAATTAGTTTATAAATAAATAAAAACAAATAAATAAAGTTGATTTTGTGTTTTCTTTTCTCAAGTGGCGTCCTTTTTTCGACGACGAAAAAAGGTTTTTCATAAAAATCAAAACATTTTAGGTTGTGACCATGTTCTTTTAACTAGAAGAAAAACATTTTTGACGAATAACATGACATTTTAGATCGTGACCATTGTCTTTTAATGGAAACAAAATTCTTTTTATCAATATAATAACATTTTAGATGAGGACAATTGTATTTTTCTTAGAACCATGTTCACTGAGGTTAAAATGTTACATGGTCGCCGCAAAAATAGCTGCTATCATATTATTTTGCTCTTCGAATATGATTGTGGCAATCATGTTTCTTCTCTGCGTGTATATGGAGAAATTTTTACGGAAAATTTTGTCATAAAATTTTGAATTTCTCAAATAAGAAACAAGTCACATATGATTTGTTTATGACTAACTTTTGCAAGTTTTTACTGGGAGAAAATTTCCCAACAAAAACTTGCAACTTCTCTATTTCTCAAATGTCAAATTTGATCTCTCTCTGACTCTATTTTGTTGGCTTTTTGGAGTAAACGGGCGTTTTAAAATTTGTGATAATTATCAAAAATGATTGGGTACGCGAACGGATCTAGTAGTTGAAATGGTGTGCAATACAACAACGACTTAACGATGTATTCCCATTTATTTTAAAATTGCTTCAAATTTCTCTTTTGAAACAATTTCTCGTTTGTGCGACTTTAGTCGCACGCATGCGATTTTCGATATTTTAAAAAAGTCGCACAAAAAGTCGCATGACATCAGAAAGGTTGCAAAATGCGACTAAAGTCGCATAACGGTAACACTGGCCCCCATATAAACCGACGGCCAGATTTGGCTTGCGGCTTATTGGAGCAAAAATACATTCCATCCGTTTGAAATTTGATACGTGGTGTAAGTATATGGTCTCTAACAACCATGCAAAAATTGATCCATATCGGTCCATAATTATATATAGCCCCCATATAAACCGATCCCCAGATTTGACCTCCGGAGCCTCTTGGAGGAGCAAGATTTATCCGATGCGGTTGAACTTTGATACGTAGTGTTAGTATATGGTCTCTAACAACCATGCAAAAATTGATCCATTTCGGTCCATAATATATAGCCCCCATATAAACCGATCCCCCGATTTGACCTCCGGTGCCTCTTGGAGGAGCAAAATTTATCCGATCCGGTTGAAATTTGATACGTGGTGTTAGTATATGGTATCTAACAACTATACTCATATTGGTCCAAATCGATCCATAATTATATATAGCCCCCATATAAACCGATCACCAGATTTGACCTTCGGAGGCTCTAGGAGGAGCAAAATTTATCCGATCCGTTTGAAATTTGATACGTGGTGCTAGTATATGGTCTCTAACAACCATGCAAAAATTGGTCTATATCGGTCCATAATTATATATATATATATATTTCCATAATTATATATAGTCCCCATATAAACCGATACCCAGATTTTACCTCCGGAGCTTCCAGGAGGAGCAAAATTTATCCGATCCGTTTGAAATTTGATACGTGGTGCTAGTATATGGTCTCTAACAACCATGCAAAAATTGGTCTATATCGGTCTATAACTATATATATCCATAATTACATATATAGCCGCCATATAAACCGATCCCCAGATTTTACCTCCGGAGCCTCTTGGAGGAGCAGATTTCATCCGATCCGGTTGAAATTTGATACGTGGTGTTAGTATGAGGTCTCTGACAACCATGCTCATATTGGTCCAAAATTATATGGTAACATATATAGCCCCCATTTAAACCGATCCTCAGATTTGACCTACGGATCCTCTTGGAGGAGCAAACTTCATCCGATTCGGTTGAAATTTGGTACATTGTGTTAGTATGTGGCCGCTAAAAACCATGCTAAACTTCGTCATTATCGGTCTATAGTTATATATAGCCCTCAAATAAACCGATTCCCAATCACACAAAAATTGGTCCAAATCGGTTGATAATTGTATAAAGCCCCCATATAAAGCGACCCCCATATTTCAATACTGGCTCTCTAATTAGCGCGCAACAATTCATATCGGTTCGGGCTTCGTAAAATCAGGAAGTTTTAGTAAAACACACCTTAAGACAACAAAAATGGGTAAAATAAAGAAAACTTAGAAAAATCAGTTCAAGAGGCTTTGCAGCATTTACTGAATTTTACCGCATAAATATTTCTTGTTTCGTTTTCTTGCTTTTGTGTCTTGAATATATAGTCAGCTGGCAAAAAAAAATGGAGCATTAGAGGGATAAGATTTGGCCTGGCCGAACTTATGTCCTTTAAATTTTAAATTTCTTTAAATTTCAAATCAGCAAGCTCTTCGACGTCGAGGGAACTACAGGAGACGGGCAAATAGGTTTATCTTTGACAGGGCTGATTTGGGAAGGATTGATGCATTTATGATATTTTCATCTTCTTGAATGGATAATATTTCTAATTTTGAATATTTTATTTATACCAGTGGCTGCCTTTTTACAGAAATTCGTAATAGGTACGAATTTCTGAATAAGTACCTGGCAACAACTAATATTCTACTAGATAGCAAACATAATAAATTTGGTAATGGTTATTTCCAGGCATAAACGAATCTATTGCACAATTACACAAATATTACTACTAATCAATAAATCGCTCATGCAGTTTAACCTTAGTCTGTTGAATAGTTTAACTTCTATTACTCAAACTATTAACAAATGGACTTAATCCAACCCACGAACTGGCGCCCATATGTATTTATCCATTTTTTTTAACATATTTAGCGATTCATTGTTGACTAAGTCACTTGAATTGTGTCGGTGATTTTATCATGAAAAAAAAACGAAAACCTCCACAACTGATCGATCAAATGAATAGCTTTTATGACATGTGACTCACGAAATCCATAAAAAGCCATAAATAATCGAAAACAAAATATCCTAAGATGCTGATGATGATCAACATCATCAAAATCGACGACAATCGTTGGCATTGTGTTGCACGTCGAGAACTGTCCCCAAAAACAATTGTCATCTTAAATATTCATATCAATGCGCTTGGTATGGTTCGTTGGTTGGTTGGTTGTCATAGGAGTAGCAATGGTTTGTGTTTTCAGTGGCCTTTGGAATGTCTTCAAAAAAAAAACGAACCCAGAGATTTGTCTTTTTTGGTAAATGCAAACGATCAGAAAAATTCAGGCAACTGGAAGTGTAGCGAAAAAATTTACACAGAGGAAAATATGGAACGGGCCACACAAAAAATGTATAGAGCAATCAACCTCCCAGAAGTGGACACCCACGTCCACCGCCATTTTGTCCACATTCGGGAGGTAACCAAGTATGGGAGGCTTATTTTAATATGTTACTTTTGAGAGGTGTCGGGTTTTCAGAGTTGGACTCTCTGAAAACCGGAGTACTTTTCTATAGAAATAAAGTGTTGACAAAATTTTCTATACAATAAAAATTTTAACAACATTTTCTATACAAATAAAATTTGGAATTTTTAATAGAAACAAAATTTTAACAAAATTTTCTATAGAAATAAAATTTTGACAACATTTTATATAGAAATAAAATTTTGACAAAATTCTTTATATAAATAAAATTTTGACAAAAATTTTCTAACTTGAGATTGAGACAACTTAACGCGTTAAAGGGACCAGCATCACGGTTTTTACTGTTCGGTAGAATTGTTGATATTTCGGTAGATATTGCAAAATATTCTTCTCCAAATAAGAGGTATTTCAATTTTGTATACAACTACAAATTTAACAAAATTTTCAATAGAAATAACTTTTTGACAATATTTTCTATACAAATAAAATTTTGACAAAATTTTCTACAGAAAAAAAAATGTTGACAAAATTTTCTACAGAAGTAAAATTTTGGATAACTTTTCTAACGAAATAAATTTTTTTGTCACATACAAGGGTTTCCTCTTCATCTCTCAAATCTCGACAAAATTTTCTATAGAAATAAAATTTTGCAAAATTTTTCTATAGAAATACACTTTTGACAAAATTTTCTATAAAAATAAAATATTGACAAAATTTTCTACAGAAATAAAATTTTGACAAAATTTTGTATAGAAGTAAAATTTTGACAAAATTTTGTATAGAAAAAAATTTTGACACAATTTTCTATAGAAATAAAATTGTGACAACATTTTTATAGAAATAAAATTTTGGAAAAATTTTCTATCGAAATAGACTTTTGAAAAAATTTTCTATAGAAATACACTTTTGAAAAAATTTTCTATAAAAATACACTTTTGACAAAATTTTCTATAAAAATAAAATCTTGACAACATTTTCTACAGAAATAAAATTTTGACAAAATTTTCTATAGAAATAAAATGTTGGCAACATTTTCTATAGAAATAAAATTTTGATAAAATTTTCTATAGAAATAAAATTTTGAAAAAAAATTCTACAGAAATATAATTTTGATAAATTTTCTAAAAAAAATTTATAAAAATTTTCTATAAAAATAAAATCTTGATAAAATTTTTTAAAAAATTTCTATAGAAATAAAAGTTTGCAAAAATTTTCTATTGAAATAAAATTTTGACAAAAATTTCTATAGAAATAAAATTTTGACAAAATTTTTAATACAAATAAAATGTTGACACAATTTTCTGAAAAAAATTGACAAAATTTTGACCCAATATTCTATGGAAATACAATTTTGACCAAATTTTCTATAGAAATAAAATTTTGACACAATTTTTTATAAAATGAAATTTTCTATAGAAAAAAAATTTTTGACACGATTTTTTATAAAATGATATTTTGTATAGAAATCAAATGTTGATAAATTTTCTATAGAAATTTTTCTATAAAAATAAAATCTTGACAAAATTTTCTATAAAAATAATATATTGACAACATTTTCTATAGAAAAAAAATGTTGACAAAATTTTCTATAGAAATAAAATTTTGACAAAATTTTGTATAGAAAAAAAATTTTACACAATTTTCTATAGAAATAAAATTGTGACAAAATTTTTATAGAAATAAAATTTTGATAAAATTTTCTATAGAAAAAAATCTCGACAAAATTTTCTATAGTAATAAAATTTTGGAAAGATTTTCTATCGAAATACACTTTTGAAAAAATTTTCTATAGAAATACACTTTTGACAAAATTTTCTATAAAAATAAAATCTTGATAACATTTCTACAGAAATAAAAATTTGACAAAATTTTCTATAGAAGTAAAATTTTGACAAAATTTCCTATAGAAATAAAATGTTGGCAACATTTTCTATAGAAATAAAATTTTGATAAAATGTTCTATAGAAATAAAATTTTGATAAAATGTTCTATAGAAATAAAATTTTAAAAAAAAATTCTAAAAAATATAATTTTGATAAATTTTCTAAAGAAATTTTTATAAAAATATTCTATAAAAATAAAATCTTGATAAAATGTTATATATAAATAAAATTTTGAAAAAAAAATCTATAGAAATAAAATATTGAAAAAAAAAAATCTATAGAAATAAAATTTTGGAAAAATTTTCTATAGAAATACGCTTTTGAGAAAATTTCCATAGAAATAAAATTTTGATAAAATTTTTTAAAGAAATATAATTTCTGTAGAAATAAAATTTTGACAAAATTTTCTAATTTGAGATTGAGACAAGCTTAGGCATTATTGAGACCTGCATAACGGTTGTCGCAGTTGGTAGAATTCTACCAAAAATTGTAATTTTTTTCTGTTTGATAGATTTCTTGATGTTTTGGGATATTTTGCAAAATATTCTTCTCCAATTTTGAGATACTTCAATTTTCTATGGAAATAAAATTTTGACAAAATTTTCTATAGAAATAAAATGTTGGGAAAATTTTCTATCGAAATAAAATTTTTGGAAAAATTTCTATCGGAATAAAATTGTTTTTCAAATACAAGGGTGGTCTCTTCATAAATGAAATCTTGACAAATTTTTCTATAGAAATGAAATTTTGGAAAATGTTCCTATCGAAATAAAATTTTTTGAAAATTTTTCTATCGAAATGAAATTTTGGAAAAATTTTCTATCGAAATAAAATTTTTACAAAATTTTCTATAGGAATAAAATTTTGACAAAATTTTCTATATATACAATTTGTCAATGGCTCAAAAAAGGTTCATGCGGTTTTTGCTTTCAGAATGTTTTTGAGATACATCAAGCAGAGTGGTTTCTGAGATTGAACTCATTAACTAAAAAATATATTTTTTTTTAATTTGCAAAAAAACAAACCCCTACTATTTCTTTATCTGTACCTTACACCCCAATCGACAGCCTTCAACGACAACAAAATTGTCCCTTTGGAAAACCCTATGACCAGTACAGGACTTATTTCCTCGCTTTTGTTTCACACAAAACAATGGCATCATTTTGTATCATCCATTGTCATATATCACCGAGATGTTTTTTTTCTGCATTTGAACCAAAAAACATGCTTCGATAGTAGGGATTCCGAAACCCTTATTCCATACAGACAGCCACCATCATTTAGCCACTAAGAACACCAACCAGCAGTCAGCAGCAACAGCAACTTAGACAGGCTGAGATGGAAGGACGGACAGACGGACATACATTGATTGTTATTGTCAACGCGATCCTTGAGATTGTTTTGTGTGTTGTGTGAGATTTCTCGTATCTCAACTGTGACAAAAGACAAGTAATGCACGATCTTTTGGTCGAATTATTGCGATACTCTACGTCAGGTTAAATAAGTGATTTTGGTTTTTTAAATTGTTTGCGGCCATATGGGGAGATGAAAATTGTAAATCGATATTTGAAATTTTCATTTCTTTCACTAGTAGACAAACCAACGCTTATATATCGTGAACAGATGTTAACCAAATAAAGCGGAAAATGTTCATGAAAAATCAACACAGATATGGCTGAAATAGGAAACCAAGATGTTTTAGGTCGAATATCGTGTGCATCGGTCCATATTTTGGTGAAACTCTCACACAGACCGATCTCCTGATTTGAATTTTTTAAAGAAATCCTACTGTAGAAAATTTTGTCAATATTATTGCTATAGAAAATTTTGTCAAAATTTTATTTCTATAGAAAATTTTTACAAAATTTTATTTTTAAAGAAAATGTTGTCAAAATGTTATTTCTACAGAAATTTTTGTCACAATTTTATTTTTATAGAAAATTTTGTCAAAATTTTATTTCTATAGCCAAATTTGTCACAATTTTATTTCTAAAGAAAATGTTGCCAAAATCTTATTTCTATAGAAATTTTTGTCACAATTTTATTTTTATAGAAAATTTTGTCAAAATTTTATTTCTATAGAAAATTCTGTCAAAATTGTATTTCTATAGAAAAATTTGTCACAATTTTTTTTCTATAGACACTATTTTTCAAAATTTTATTTGTATAAAAAATTTTGTCAAAAATTTATTTCTTTAGAAAATTTTGTTTCTATAAAAAATTTTTCCCAAAATTTCATTTCAAGAGAAATTTATGTAAAAATTTTATTTCTACAGAAAATTTTGTCAAGATTTCATTTCTAGAAAAATCTTTGTGAACAATTTTTTTATAGAAAATTTCGTCAAAATTTCATTTCTGTAGAAAATTTTGTCAAAATCTTATTTCTATAGAAAATTTTGTCAAAAATTTATTTCTATAGAAAAGTTTGTCAAAGTTTTATTTCTACAAACAAAATTTTATTTCTGTAGAAAATTTTGTCAAAATTTAATTTCTATATAAGATTTTGTCAACATTTTATTTTTATAGAAAATTTTGTTAACATTTTATTTCTATAGAAAATTTTCTTAAAATTTTATTTTCATAGAAAATTTTGTCAAGATTTTATATTTATAGAAAATCTAGCCAAATTTTATACCTACAAACAAGTTTGTCAAATTTTTATTTCTATAGATTTTTTTTTTTCAAAATTTTATTACTATGGAAAACATTGTCCAAATTTTATTCTTAAAAAAAATTATTCTTATTGAAAATTTTGTCATAATTTAATTTCTATGGAAAATTTTGTCAAAATTTTATTTCTATAGAAAATTTTGTGAAAATGTTATTCTTATAGAAAAACCACAGTGGTGAAATGGTTAGCATGTGCGCCTTGCATACACAAGGTCGTGGCTTCGATTCCTGCTTCGACCGAACTCCAAAGAGTTTTTCAGTGGTGGATTATCCCACCTCAGTAATGCTGGTGACATTTCTGAGGGTTTCAAAACTTCTCTAAGTGGTTTCACTACAATGTGGACTCGGCTATAAAAAGGAGGTCCCTTGTCATTGAGCTTAACATGGAATCGGGCAGCACTCAGTGATAAGAGAGAAGTTCACCAATGTGGTAGCACACAATGCACTGAATACTCTAAGTGAGCCTGATACATCGGGCTGCCACCTAACCTAACCTATAGAAAATGTTGTCCAAATTTTATTTCTATAGAAAATTTTGTCAAAATTTTATTTCTATGGAAAATTTTGTTAAAATTTTATTTCTATAGAAAATTTTGTCAAAATTTTATTCTTGGAGAAATTTTGGTTCTCATAGAAAATTTTGTCAAAATTTTATTCTTATTGAAAATTTTGTCAAAATTGTATTCTTATAGAAAAAATTTACATTTATAGAACATTTTGTTAACATTTTATTCCAATAGAAAACTTTGTCAAAATTTTATTCTTATAGAAAATTTTGTGAACATTTTATTCTTATAGAAAATTTTGTCAAAATTTTATTTCTATAGAAAATATTGTCAAAATTGTATTCTTTTAGAAAAAATTTTTTTCTTATAGAAAATTTTGTCAAAATTTTATTTCTATAGAAAATTTTGTCAAAATTTTATTCTTATAGAAAATATATTTCTGCAGAAAATTTTATCAAAATTTAATTTCTAAAGAAAATGTTGTCAAAATTTTATTTTTATAGAAAATTTTGTGAAAATATTATTCTTATAGAAAACCCACCGTGGTGAAATGGTAAGCATGCCCGCCTTGAATACACAAGGTCGTGGCTTCGATTTCTGCTTCGACCGAACTCCAAAAAGTTTTTCAGTGGTGGATTATCCCACCTCAGTAATGCTGGTGACATTTCTGAGGGTTTCAAAACTTCTCTAAGTGGTTTCACTACAATGTGGACTCGGCTATAAAAAGGAGGTCCCTTGTCATTGAGCTTAACATGGAATCGGGCAGCACTCAGTGATAAGAGAGAAGGTCACCAATGTGGTATCACACTATGGACTGAATAGTCTAAGTGAGCCTGATACATCGGGCTGCCACCTAACCTAACCTATAGAAAATTTTGTCCAAATTTTATTTCAATAGAAAATTTTGTCAAAATTTTATTTCTATGGAAAATTTTGTTAAAATTGTATTTCTATAGAAAATTTTGTCAAAATTTTATTCTTGGAGAAATTTTGGTTCTCATAGAAAATTTTGTCAACATTTTATTCTTATTGAAAAATTTGTCAAAATTTTATGATTATAGAAAATTTTGTCAAAATTGTATTCTTATAGAAAAAATTTACTCTTATAGAACATTTTGTTAACTTTTTATTCCAATAGAAAACTTTGTCAAAATTTTATTCTTATAGAAAATTTTGTGAACATTTTATTCTTATAGAAAATTTTGTCAAAATTTTATTTCTATAGAAAATTTTGTCAAAATTTTATAATTATAGAAAATTTTGTCAAAATTGTATTTTTATAGAAAAAATTTGTTCTTATAGAAAATTTTGTCAAAATTTTATTTCGATAGAAAATTTTGTCAAAATTTTATTCTTATAGAAATATATTTCTTCAGAAAATTTTATCAAAATTTTATTTCTAAAGAAAATTTTGTAAAAATTTTATTTTTATAGAAATTTTGTGAAAATGTTATTCTTATAGAAAACCCGCCGTGGTGCAATGGTTAGCATGCCCGCCTTGCATACACAAGCTTGTGGGTTCGATTACTGCTTCGATCGAACACCAATGCTGGTGACATTTCTGAGGATTTCAAAACTTCTCTAAGTGGTTTCACTGCAATATGGAACGCCGTTCGGAGTCGGCTTGTCCTTGAGCTTAACATGGAATCGGGCATCACTCAGTGATAAGAGAGAAGTTCACCTATGTGGTATCACAATGGACTGAATAGTCTAAGTGAGCCTGATACATTGGGGTGCCACCTAACCAAACTTAACCTATAGAAAATTTTGTCCAAATTCTATTCAAAATTTTGTCAAAATTTTATTATTATAGCAAATTTTGTCAAAATTTTATTCTTATAAAAATTTTTAGCAAAATTGTATTCTTATAGAAAAATTTTGTTCTTATTGAAAATTTTGTCAAAATTTTATTTCTATAGAAAATTTTGTCATAATTTATTTCTATTGAAAATTTTGCCAGCATTTATTTCCATGGAAAATTTTTTCGATATTTTATTTTTGAAGAAAAATTTTATTAAAAACTGCTTTTTATAGAAAATTTTTTCAAAATTTTATTTCTAAAAAAAATTTGTTAAAATTATATTTCTATAGAAAATTTAGTTAAAGTTTTATTCCTATAGAAAATTTTGTCAAAATTTTATTCTTATAGATAAATTTTGTCAAAATTGTATTTCTATAGAAAATTTTGTCAAATTTTTATTCTTATAGAAAATTTTGTCAAAATTTTATTCTTAAGAACATTTTGTGAACATTTTTTTCTTATAGAAAATTTTCTCAAAATTTTTTTCTTATAGAAAATTTTCTCAAAATTTTATTCTTATAGAAAATTTTGTCAAAATTGTATTTCTATAGAAAATTTTGTAAAATGTTTATTCTTATAGAAAATTTTGTCAAAATTTTATTCTTATAGAAAATGTTGTCAAAATTTTATTCTTATAGAAAATTTTGTCAAAATTTTATTCTTATAGAAAATTGAGTTAAAATTTTATTCCTATAGAAAATTTTTTCAAAATTTTATTTCTATAGAAAATTTTGTCAAAATTATATTTCCATAGAAAATTTATTTAAAATTTTATTTCTATAGAAAAGTTTGCTAAAATTTTATTTCTACAAACAATTTCGTCAACATTTTATTTCTATTGAAAATTTTGTCAAAATTTTATATCTATAGAAAATTTTGTCAAAATTTTATATCTATAGAAAATTTTTTCAAAATTTTATATCTATAGAAAATTTTGTCAAAATTTTATTCTTATAGAAAATTTTGTCAAAATTTGATTCTTATAGAAAATTTTGTCAAAATTTTATTCCTATAGAAAAATTTGTCAAAATTTTATTCTTATAGAAAATTTTGTCAAAATTTTATTCTTATAGAAAATTTTGTCAAAATTGTATTTCTATAGAAAGTTTTGTCAAAATTTTATTCTTATAGAAAATTTAGTTAAAATTTAGAAAATTTTGTCGAAATTATATTTCTATAGAAAATTTTGTCAAAAACTCGAACATTAGTTTTTGTAATCTATACACGAAAAAATTAATAGAGTCAATTGCTAATATTATTTCCTTTAATATCGTTAATAATACAAAGATTCTTTTTATACAAATATATTTTCTTGCATAGGATATACATGAGGCGCCTTAAACAAAACTCCAAATTTCTCCTTGAGTTTGATTTTCTATATGAGATTTTAGATTAAGTGCGGATTTCGGTTGGTTATTCGTTTGTCTGTCTGTTTTTCCGTATTCCTTGTGTCACATTTGTGGTACGAGGATATTTCTTTGGACGATTTTTTTCCCGTAGCATGTTCGTGTTTCTGTTCAATTTCGATTTTGAGTGATTTATTTAGTTTGGTGCAATTCTTGAAATTATTTGCAAAACTCCTTAAACCAAAATACAACAATAACACCACATAAAACGGAGATCTTTACTGAAAAGGTAACAATCCCCCCATAAAATGGTTAAAGCCTTTTGAATATTCCTTGACTTTAAATTGTCTTTGTTCGGTTCGGTTTGACATTGCCGTATGCATATCTTAACACATTTTTGAATTCCTTGAAATCTTCCCCACCAAAAAATCTCCGATTCACAGGAATATCCTCATTGCAAACTCAACACATGATGCAGTTTTCGTTAAAGATTTATGATTTTTTGGGAATTTAGAAATAAATGAGAGAAGTTTGGTTTGGTCCATTTGGTTTGGGATATCCATGGAATTTATTGACAAGTGATTTATCAGCATTTGATAGAAGAAGTGATAGTCATTTTGCAGTTCATTTCAAATCGGAGTGGATTTGTTTGTTGATGGCCAAAACAAAGTTGTTTGTCTAACCATTCACAATCATTTCCGTTCATACGACGACTTTTTGGAATTCAGGCAGAATTCCTTAATGAATAGATTGCTGATGATGCGTCAACCTTGAAAAGAATGACAAGATTTTGAAGGATTTTGTTTATTTCCATAGAAAACCTTGGAAAAAAATTTATAAAAAATATATTTATAAAAAATTTAATAAAAAATATCCATGGATTTTAAGAAAAAATAGTACTTGGAAGAATTTCCATTTTTGATATTTTTGCAAATCGAGCGAAATAGAGTAACCATCTAGCTTTGATGTTGACCATAATCGACATCCTATTGTAACAATAATCGACTTCTAATTAAAAATCGAAAAGTACAATACGAATTGAAAGAGAACGTTTTTTAGATATTTTTATGCTGACAGCACATCCAAAAGTCGAAATGCACATCATCAAAATTTAAGTTTTCTATAATCGAATCGAAAGTTAATTTCTTCAAACGATAAACAAATCGAAAAGTCTATGAAAAACTTGCCTTCACTCAATTTTAATAAAATTTTCTTTCTGTGAAGTTATTTCTCACCTCGATTAAAAACTTAAATGTAATCGAATTAAAAATTCGATTTTTTGATTATTTGCGAAATTTTAAATAATTGTCTTTCGACTATTTGGATTTACGAAAAGTAGATTTTTCGACTTTCCAAATTTTTAAAGAGGATTTATTTAACTCAAAAGGGTTTCTTTCATTTTATTCTATAGAAATTTTTACTGAATATTATTTCTATAGCAAATTTTATCAAAACTTTATTTCTATAGAAGATTTTGTTAAAATTTAATTGCTATAGGAAATATTTCAATATTTTATTTCTATAGAATATTTCGTTAAAATTTCAGTTTTATAGAAAATATTCCTTATATTTCATTAGTATAATTTTTTTTTAATTTTATTTTTATAGACATTTTTTTATACCCTCCATCATAGGATGGGGGTATATTAACTTTGTCATTCCGTTTGTAACACATCGAAATATTGCTCTAAGACCCCATAAAGTATATATATTCTGGGTCGTGGTGAAATACTGAGTCGATCTAAGCATGTCCGTCCGTCCGTCCGTCTGTTGAAATCACGATAACTTCCGAACGAAACAAGCTATCGACTTGAAACTTGGCACAAGTAGTTGTTATCGATGTAGGTCGGATGGTATTGAAAATGGGCCATATCGGTCCACTTTTACGTATAGCCCCCATATAAAGGGACCCTCAGATTTGGCTTGTGGAGCCTCTAACAGAAGCATATTTCATCCCATAAAAACCGATCCCCAGATTTGGCTTGCGGAGCCTAAAAGAGAAGCAAATTTCATCCGATCCGGCTGAAATTTGGTACATGGTGTTGGTATATGGTATCTAACAACCATGCAATAATTGGTTTACATCGGTTCATAATTATATATAGCCCCCATATAAACCGATCCCCAGATTTGGCTTGCGGAGCCTCAAAGAGAAGAAAATTTCATCCGATCCGGCTGAAATTTGGTACATGATGTTGGTATATGGTCTCTAATAACCATGCAAAAATTGGTCCACATCGGTCCATAATTATATATAGACCCCATATAAACCGATCTCCAGATTTGGCTTGCGGAGCCTCAAAGAGATGCAAATTTCATCCAATCCGGTTGTAATTTGGAACATGGTGTTAGTATATGATCTTTAACAACCGTGCCCGAATTGGCCCATATCGGTCCATAATTATATATAGCCCCTATATAAATCATTCTCCAGATTTGACCTCCGGAGCCTCTTGGAGGAGTTAAATTCCGATCCGGTTCAAATTAGGCACGTGTTGTTAGTATATGGTCGCTAACAACCATACCAAAATTGGTCCAATCACACAAAAATTGGTCCATATCGGTTCATAATCATGGTTGCCACTAGAGCCAAAAATAATCTACCAAAATTTTATTTATATAGAAAATTTTGTCAAAATTTTATTTCTATAGAAAATTTTGTCAAAATTTTATTTCTAGAGAAAATTTTGTTAAATTTTTATTCGGTTCATAATAAAATTTTCATCATTGTCACAATTTTATTTCTATAGAAAATTTTGTGAAAACATTATTCCTATAGAAAATTTTGTTAAAATTTTATTTCTGTAGAAAATGTTGTCAAAATTTTATGCCCACTTTGTCAAACTGAATTATATACGTATTGGATCGATCTTTTTTGATTTAATATATACCACGTATGGACTTACATACAATTTAGAAGATGGTGTTAGGAGGTTTTAAGATACCTTGCCATCGGCAAGCGTTACCGCAACTTAAGTAATTCGATTGTGGATGGCAGTGTTTAGATGAAGTTTCGACGCAATCCATGATGGAGGGAACATAAGCTTCGGCCTGGCCGAACTTACGGCCGTATATACTTGTTTTAATTTTATTTCTATAGAAAATTTGATCAATATTTTATCTCTTAAGAAAATTTTATCAAAACATTATTTTTTTAAAATTTTATTGCTATAGAAAAAATTTTCAAAACCTTTTATTTCTATAGAAAATTTTGTCAAAATATTATTTCTATAGAACAATTTGTCAACATTTTGTTTCTATAGAAATTTTGTCAACTTTTTATTTCTATACAAAATTTTGTCAAAACTAAACTACTAAAGTAAAGAAAATTTAAAATAGTGAGAATGAACTACATGGTATGATTCAAATGACACCAATGGTTTTTATACCACCATAGGATGGGGGTATATTAACTTTGTCATTCCGTTTGTAACACATCGAAATATCGCTCTAAGACCCCATAAAGTATATATATTCTGGGTCGTGGTGAAATTCTGCGTCGATCTGAGCATGTCCGTCCGTCCGTACGTCCGTCTGTTGAAATCACGCTAACTTCCGAACGAAACCAGCTATCGACTTGAAACTGGGCAGAAGTAGTTGCTATTGATGTAGGTCGGATGTTATTGCAAATGGGCCATATCGGTCTACTTTTACGTATAGCCCCCATATAAACGGACCCCCAAATTTGGCTTGCGAGGCCTCTAAGAGAAGCAAATTTCATCCGATCCGGCTTAAATTTAGTGCATGGTGTTAGTATATGGTCTCTAACAACCGTGCAAAAATTGGTCCATATAGGTCCACTTTTACGTATAGCCCCCATATAAACGGACCCCCAAATTTGGCTTGCGATCGCTCTAAGAGAAGCAAATTTCATCCGATCCGGCTGAAATTTGGTACATGGTGTTAGTATATGTTCTCTAATGACCATGCAAAAATTGGTCCATGTCGGCCCATAATTACATATAGCCCCCATATAAACATGTTCTCTAATGACCATGCAAAAATTGGTCCACATCGGCCCATAATTATATATAGCCCCCATATAAACCGATCCCCAGATTTGACTTCCGGAGCCTCTTAGATGAGCAAAAGTTATCCGATCCGATTGAAATTTGGTACGTGGTGTTAGTATATGGTCTCTAACAACCATGCCAAAATTGGTCCATATCGGTCCATAATTATATATAGCCCCCATATAAGCCGATCCCCAGATTTGACCTCCGTAGCCTCTTAGAGAAGCAAAATTCATCTGATCCGGTTGAAATTTGGTACGTGGTGTTAGTTTAGGTCTCTAAAAACCATGCAAGAATTGGTCCATATCGGTCCATAATTATATATAGGCCTCATATAAATCGATCCCCAGATTTGTCCTCCGGAGCCTCTTGGAGGAGTTATATATAGCCGATCCCCAATCACACAAAAATTGGTCCATATCGGTTATTAATCATGGTTGCCACTCGAGCCAAAAATAATCTACTAAAATTTTATTTCTATAGAAAATTTTTTCAAAATTTTATTATTATAGAAAATTTTGTTAAAATTTTATTTCTATAGACAATTTTGTCAAAATTTTATTTCTATAGAAAATTTTGTCAAAATTTTATTTCTATACAAAATTTTGTTAAAATTTTATTCGGTTCATAATCATGGTTGCCACTCGAGCCAAAAATAATCTACCAAATTTTTATTTCTATAGAAATTTTTGTCAAAATTTTATTTCTATAGAAAATTTTGTCAAAATTTTATTTCTATAGAAGATTTTGTCAAAATTTTATTTCTATAGAAAATTTTGTCAAAATTTTATTTCTATAGAAGATTTTGTCAAAATTGTATTTCTATAGAAAATTTTGTCAAAATTTTATTCCTATAGAAAATTTTGTCAAAATTTTATTTCTATAGAAAATTTTGCCAAAATTGTATTTAAATAGAAAATTTTTTCAAAATTTTATTTCTATAGAAAATTTTTTCCAAATTTTATTTCTATAGAAATTTTTTCCCAAATTTTACTTTTATAGAAAATGTTGTCAAAATTTAGTTCTATAGAAGCTGTAAACTTAATTATATACGTATTTAATCTGCCTTTTTTAGTTTAATATATACAACGTATGGACTGTGTGGTATATATTACGGTGTTAGGAAGCTTTAAGATACCTTGCCATCGGCAAGTTTTACCGCAACCCAAGTAATTCGATTGTGGATGACAGTCTTCATTTGAAGTTTCTACGCAATCCATGGTGGAGGGTACATAAGTTTCGGCCTGGCCGAACTTACGGCCGTATATACTTGTTTTTTATTAACTTTTAGTTCAATTTTTCTGCTATGAGAGTTGACTTGAAAGATATAGTTAAAAAGTACACCAGAGTATTAAATTTTCCTAGTTTTAACAACACTTTGTCGAGATCTCAAACGGTGGAGCATAATTTAGTTCATTTTTCGCTATAAAATAGTTTTCTGTTTTTTCTGTGTACTCCTTCGGCCTTTCCCAAATAAATCCCCCTTCGCTTTTGTTTCACTCATATTATTTAACTAAAAATTCAATATTCTTTCAACATTTGAAAATCATTACATTTTCTGTAAATCATTTCCCAATCACGAATTTTTTCATGTACTATAAAATTGTGCATAATGGGCCATTGCCAATCTATCTGCAATGCACCAGCTTCAACTCGAAAATAACTTTAAATAAAAAAACAAAAGCGACAAAAAAACTCCCATCAGCTATGTGCAATAGTCCTGCTTCTGTTCTTCCGCAATATTGGTAGCTCCACATTGCTGTCAGAATTTAGCAAAGGAACGCTCTCTATTGACGCTGGCAAAAATGGCGAAGATTGAATTGGGAATTGTTTTCTTTTCGTTTTCACAGTTGCACTTAAACAAATTTATTGATTTGAATGGTGCGCATGCGCAGCATCGTATACCCAGGCGTTCGGCATAGTCGCACCATTCGATCAACCCCACCATCAGGAAACGGGCAAGCGGAATCGAATGACTGCAATACAACATCACATTCAATAGATTTTGTGAATTTTCGTGTTGTTGTCATTTTGGCTATTATTATTACGACGAACTATTTCTTGGCATGATGTTGCTGCTGCGGCTCCTGCTGCTGCCTGTGAATATTGTTGCTATTGTTATGTGTACAGTGAAAGAAATTAATTTTTATGGAGACAAATAATATAACATGATTAAGAACTTATAATTTTGGAGGAGTCTAAATTTCACGAGGAGTCTAATTAGTAATATAGTCAAGTGTGCTAACTTTGGTGGAAATCAGTTCAGATTTAAATAGCTCCCATATATCTATCGCCCGATATGCTAAAACAAAAATTTCATACACCCGAGGTGACCAAATTGCAACGCCTACAGGTCAGCCCGGTGACCCAATTTTCACTCAGAGACCAAAGTATCACTTCGATTGAATTGAAATTTTTCACAGGCAGTAGAATTGATATTCCAGCTACGCATACTGAGTTTGGTTGAAATCGGTTCAGATTTAGATATAGCCCCCATATATATCATATGCCCGATATGCACTTATATGGCCCCAGATGCCATGATTTTACTCTGATTTCCTTCCAATTTTGCACAACAAGTACATTTAATAATATCTTCAAGTGTGTTGAAATCGGATCAGAGTTAGATATAGCCCCCATATAAACATACATTTACAGAATTTCACTTTTTCATCAAAGTTAGTGCGGTTTAGTACCAATTTTTGACGAATTTTACTAAGTACCCTATGATCGTTGGAGAGGTATTTTAGAGGAATTTCCTCCAATGTAATCGAGAAAAACAGAAATCACTGCGAGGAACATTTTTTTTTATACCCTCCCACCATAGGATGGTGGAGGTCATTCCGTTTGTAACACATCGAAATATTGCTCTAAGACCCCATAAAGTATATATATCCTGGGTCGTGGTGAAATTCTGAGTCGAACTAAGCATGTCCGTCCGTCCGTCTGTTGAAATCACGCTAACTTCCGAACGAAACAAGCTATCGACTTGAAACTTGACACAAGTAGTTGTTATAGATGTCGGTCGGATGGTATTGAAAATGGGCCATATCGGACCACTTTTACGTATAGCCCCCTTATAAACCGACGCTCAGATTTGGCTTGCGGAGCCTCTTGGAGGAGTAAAATTTATCCGATCCGGTTGAAATTTGGTACATGGTGTTTGCATATGGTCTCCCACAATCATGCAAAAATTGGTCCACATGGGTCCTTAATTATATATAGCCCCCATATAAACCGATCCTCAGATTTGGCTTGCGGAGCCTCTAAGAGAAGCAAATTTTATCCGATCCGGCTGAAATTTGGTACTTATTGGTAGTATATGGTCTCTAACAAACATGCAAAAATTGTTTGCATATGGTCTCCCACAATCATGCAAAAATTGATCTACATAGGTCCATAATAATATATAGCCCCCCATATAAACCGATCCGCAGATTTGGCTTGTGGAGCCTCTAAGAGGCTCCTGGAACCTGAAATTTGGTACGTGGTGTTTGTATATGGTCTCCCACAACCATGCAAATATTGGTCCATATAGGTCCATAATTATGTATGGCCCCCATATAAACCGTTCCCCAGATCCTATCTCCGAAGCCTCTTGGACAAGCAAAATTCACCCGATCCGGTTGAAATTTGGAACGTGGTGTATGGCCGCTAATAACCATGCCAAAATTGTCCATATCGGTCTATAGTTATATATAGCCGATCCACTCGATCGAAAAATAATCTACCAAGTATTTATTTCGATAGAAAATTTTGTCAAAATTTTATTTCTATAGACAATTTTTTCAAAATTGTTGTTCTATAGAAAATGTTGTCAAAATTTTATTTCTATAGCAAATGTTGTCAAAATTTTATTTCTATAGAAAATTTTGTCAAAATTTTTGTTCTATAGAAAATTTTGTAAAAATTTTATTTCTATAGAAAATTTTGTCAAAATTTTTGTTCTATAGAAAATTTTGTCAAAATTTTATTTCTATAGAAAATTTTGTCAAAATTTCATTTCTATAGAAAAGTTTTTCCAAATTTTAATTCTATAGAAAATTTTTTCCAAATTTTATTTCCATAGAATATTTTTTCCAAATTTTACTTCTATAGAAAATTTTATTTTGTCAAAATTTTATTTCTATAGAAACTTTAAACTTAATTATATACGTATTTAATCGGCCTTTTATAGTTTAATATATACTACGTATGGGCTACCTTGTAATTTAGAAGACGGTGTTAGGAAGTTTTAAGACACCTTGCCATCAGCGAGTGTTACCGCAACCCAAGTAATTCGATTGTGGTTGACAGTCTTCATTTGAAGTTTCTACGCAATCCATGGCGGAGGGTACATAAGCTTCGGCCTGGCCGAACTTACGGCCGTATATACATGTTTTTCTTTAAAATACCTTAAAAGCAGAGTACGAATTAATATACCGAAAGAGTTCTTTTCGTTAATTCTACGAAGAATTCTGTATTAAGTAGTGATGACATTTTCAAAACTAGTTACTACAATCAAATGCACTTTGGACTTTAAATAATTTTTTTCTAAAAGTTCGAACATTTTTCACAAAAAGTGCAAAAGTTTTTCATAAAAAGTACGAAATTGTTTCATTAAAAGAAAAGGAACGAAATTGTTTCATAAAACGTGTTAGGTTAGGTTATGTGGCAGCCCGATTTATCAAGCTCACTTAGACTATTCAGTCCATTGTGATACCACAGTGGTGAACTTCTCTCTTATCACTGAGTGCTGCCCGATTCCATGTTAAGTTCAATGACAAGGGACCTCCTTTTTATAGCCGAGTCCGAACGGCGTTCCACATTCCAGTGAAACCACTTAGAGAAGCTTTGAAAGAAATGTCACCAGCATTACTGAGTTGGGATAATCCACCGCTGGAAAACTTTTTGGTGTTCGGTCGTAGCAGGAATCGAACCCACGACCTTGTGTATGCAAGGCGGGCATGCTAACCATTGCACCACGGTGGAAATTTTTCATAAAAAGTACGAAGTTATTTTTTACAAACTACCAAAAATTAAAAGTTTCTTTGGTTGTAAAACAATGCTTTTCCAAGGGGCTCAAGATATAAAATTTGGGGATCGGTTTATATGGGGGCTACATACAATTATAGACCGATATGGATAAATTTCTGAGAGACCATATACTAACACGACGTACCAAATTTCAAGCGGATCGGATGAATTTTGCTCCTCCAAGAGGTTCCGGAGGTCAAATCTGGAATCGGTTTATATGATATGAACCTCTTGGAAGAGGCTCTGGAGTTCAAATCTGGGGATTGGTATATATGGGGGCTATACGTAAAAGTGGTCCAATATGACCCATTTTGGAATACTATCCGACCCACATCAATAACAACTACTTATGCCAAGTTTCAAGTCGATAGCTTGTTAGCATGATTTCAACAGACGGACGGACATGCTTAGATCGACTCAGAATTTTACCACGACCCAGAATATATATACTTTATATATGTGGTCTTCGAGCAATATTTCGATGTATTACAAATGGAATGGCAAAGTTAATCCATCCAATGGTGGAGGGTATAAAAAATGAACTAAAAGTAAAGAACAAAATCATTTTAAAATTGACCATGGGGAAAATTCCAAAAAAATAATTTTATTACAAACAAATAATTTTTTTTTGCAATGAAAATGGGTTAAATTTTGCGTTAGTTTATCTACACTCAAAAAAAAGTGAACTCTCTATTTCACTAAAGCCAATTAAACTTTATATTAGTTCATAGAAATATTATGTTTGGAGAAAGTTATCTTTACTATAATACTTTGTTGTTCACGTTAGTTAAATTAACTAAACCCGAGGAAAAAAATATACTCAAATGAAGCATAAAGATTAACTAAATTCGTGTCTTCCACAAAATAGTTCAGAATTTCTTTAAATTTGTAAATTTTAACAAAAATGCGTCCATCGTGAACTTCGTATGTCACTAAAGACATTCTTGCAATTTTGAACTCCAAGTTTTTCCTTCAAACTAAAAAATTTTCTTTAACAAGTGAAAAAAATTAGTTATGTCTAATAAATTTTATTGAATTTGTCGAAAAATATGTACTTATTTTTATGACATCGGCGTGATGCCAACATTTGTAATACTGTTTAGTTAAAATTTTCTACAAATATTCAAAATTTTCTAATATTAACCGAAAGTTTTCTTCCTGGTGGGTTCACTGTTTTTTCAGTGTACGAATTTTTTTTCGTTGTAATAAGCATTCCTCCCCACCTTTTTATCAGGGTATATATGGGTTGACCGTTGGGTTGATTGGTTTTTAACTGACTAGGATTTTGATGATTGTTTTTTTTTTGAGGTGCATGTTCTCTTTGGTTCTTACGTGGTATGTTTTCCTCGGTTCATGCCTAAGTCTATTAACTTATTGCCAGGTAATATTCACAAAATTATAGCCATAGCAGCAGTGAAACAAAACAAAAAACAACACTCAGCAACAATAACTAAAATCATCGCCAACAGAAGCTGCAGCAGCAACAGCCCCAGCCACCAATAAATGGCATGACAACGAAGGCTATATAGCATTATACTTAAGTCTATTGCACATATATTTCATGGCTTAACTTGTTGCAGGTAGTCGAAGGAAATCAACAAGCACCTCGGACTGACTGAAAAAAGCAAAGCATAGCAACGTACAACATTATCATGTTACAAAAATCAAAAGTTTTATTTTAATATGTTACGAATTATTTGCGAATAGCAAAACACAAGGCGTTTCAATATTTTCTTTATCACAGGTTAAAGAGTTCAAAAACTGAGTGGCTAAAATCACAATGGCGGATGATATGCATGAAAAGCATCTAAGATTTTATTTGATCGGAACTACGGACGGAAATGTGGAATGTTATGGCTCTCGGTTTGATTCAATTCATCATCTTTTTTATACAGCTTTCAGGTCAAAATCGATTGGAGGAGAACTTTTTATTGTGGTATTCATAGAAAAATTTAATTTTTTACGATTCGTGTTTCCTGGAAAATGAGCCCCAAACTCAAATTATGATTATGAGCTCCATAAAAATGAGCCATAACTGAAAACATGAAAATCAACCCCAAAAGATAATTGGGGCTCATTTTCACTTTTTTGGTGGCAAGATATGAAATTAAACATTATACCCTGCACCACTTTGTAGATCCACATTTTCGATACCACATCAAATCCGTCAAATGTGTTGGCTACTATATTTAGACATTTGTTAGACTTCTAAAAAAAACTATAGATTTAATATTGAAGTCGGCTAATGCCCTGGGGTGGAACACCGGCTGGGCCGACTATAGACTTCCCTGCACCACTTTGTAGATCCACATTTTTGATATCATTTCAAGTCCGTCAAATTTGTTGGGTGCTATATACACTAAAAAAAAACGCATGCCCGGTTCCAAAGATTTTGTCTTTACTTTCAAAATTTTGGTATTGATTCCGAGCCAAAGAAGCGGAGAATACAAGTAAGGACACTTTTAAGACACAATTCTCTTTTAAATTTGGGTTTTGTGTACTTGCTTCTAGGAAGCAATTTTTAATTTTTCGCTTTTTCACCTTTTTTTCTTCATATGCTATCAAAGTCCTTTAAAAACGAGTTAACAACAACTTAGTTTTTCAAATTAAGACTCGACTTCCAGTAGAAATTATGCTATGTTTCAAGTCAAGTCAAGTTAAAATAAAGTGTTGAAAAACATGTCCTATATTTGAACGATTTTTGCTTTGTAGTCAAGATGCAAAAAGACAACAAATTTAAAGACAATTCCATTAATTTTAAAGAATTTTTCTGAATTATTAAAATCAAGTTGACCTTAGCCCAAAATTTTTTTCTTTTATACATATTATGATACCCACTTTTAAGTCAAATCACTTAATTATAAGGACAAAACGACTTCATTGAAAAGTTTATCGACTTTTGGACAAGGAAAAAAACTTTATATTAGAGAAAGGCGTCTTCTACGGTAAGCAAAATTTGCATTCGTATTTTAAAGACATGAAATCTTTGGCCTCACGACAATATTTTTTTCAGTGTGGTAAAATAAACCAAATAATCACTGTGTAATCTATTTATTTATTTAAATTTATTTAAGCAATGCGAAGCCATTAAAAAGACAGATTGCAATGTTATTAGAATAAAATCACTGCGTAATTTTATTAGAAAAATGTTATTAAATGTTTTTTAATAAATGTTTGAAAAGAAAATTTGTTCTAAATGTTTTCTTAATTAAAAAAAAAAACACTTTAAACCCAAGCTACAAAATTCTCAAAATAAATCTTACTCCATATTTGAAGCGTTTTTATCTTAAATCCATAGATTCGATATATCAGTTGATCTTAAGACGATTTCTTTGAATTTTTAAACTTTAGAAAAAAATTTCCTTATGTCAAAGACATACAAGTTACGGACGTACGGAGGGACGCAAATTTCCAAGATTCGTGCCCTAATTTTAAGAAAAAAATTGAACTTACACAGAAAAAAAAGTGTCTCGTAAAATTAAGAAGATTTTTACAATAATTTATTACAAGAATTTTCCAGAATTTTTGTTCATTTTTCGTATCTTGAACGAAAATTAACTACTCGAAAGGAAATTTTACAAATTCTAAGTTGCAATCGTTTAGTTCATGGCCTACAAAATACGATGGAAATTTCCTTAAAAAATTTCTTAACTGGTAGTTAAAAATTCGTTTGTCATGCTATAAAACTACTTGTGAAATGTAAAGTATTTTCTAAATAATAAGTGCAATTTACTATAAGATTTTTTTGTATGAGAAAATATTTTTTTACGAAAAATGAACTTGAAAGTGGATAGCAATTTCTTACTGACTATTCCTATAGTTAATAATTGTTGGTAAAAAATTACACAATGAAATATTTTTAGTTCACATGTAATTAAATTTATAGACATTTTCGTCAAAAATGGTAGATAACATTTCATGAAAATTTTGCAAATTTTAAGTTAAACGTTTCATCGCTCATAAACTGGTGTGCGTTTACGAATATTATTCTTAGAGTAAATTGCCAGCAGATGCGATGAACTAATGCATAGTACAGAGATCTTTATCGGAATAGTGGAATGTGATTATTGTAAAGATGATGTTACTTGAGTTTTGTTGTGTATACATGAGCGTGGGGTTGTTTTTATTTTTGTTCATTTAGTGGCTTGTGTGTGTGTGTGTTTGTTATTCGTTGATGGTTTTTGGCTGGATGAGGTGTTGTTTTCAATAAAGGCACATGTGTTTTTGTTGTTGTAGGAATGTTTTGGCTTTGCTTGGTTTTGTTTGGCATGCTTCAGTTGTATAGTTGGCGTTGGCGTGGGCTGTTGCATCTTTTAAGTAGGTATGCAACAAGGGAGTATAAGGCATGGAATATTTTGGATTTTTGAGACATATATTGGTGTTTGTTTATTAAACCTTTTAAATGAAAGTTATTAATATTTTATCGGTAGTTTAGAAAAAAGTTATTAAGAATATTTAGTAAAATATGTTGAAATTGAAAGTGTATTGAAATTTTCATTATTCAATGTAAAAAATTAATATTCAATTCCAGATGAATTTGGAAAATTTTTGTAATATCTCAGCGTATAGTTTATTCATAAATTGGTAAGTATTTTTTTAATATGGCTTTCTTTTGAAAAGAATATTTTTTATGTATATTATTATTTGTTAATTATTTTCTTTTTTTGGAAACCAGTTTAATGTTTTTCTTTGTTGTAAAAGCGATATTTAATTTCAGAGCAACTCCAGACGGATTCAAACAAATTTAAAAAGGTAGAGAATTGGTAAGTTTTCTTTTAAAAATTGGCTTTCTTTCAACTAGAATATTTACGTTTTTATGACCTTTTAATCATCAAAATTACAGGTTTTTAATACCTTATTTTAGTATTTTTTTAATTAATTTTTTTTAAAACTAATGTAATATTTTTAATGTAAAAATAAATATTTAATTTCAGAATAACCCCTTAAAATTTTGACAAATTTTTAGTACTCCTTTGCCTGTAATTTAATAGTGAATTGGTAAGTTTTCTTTAACTTTTAACCCTGGACAGCCATCCTTATTTTTTGTACATTAACGTCATCCTTCGTCATTTTGACTACGGCTGATTTCAAGACGATATAATTTTCATCGTGAGCGAAAAAGTGAACCAAACTTGCATTTATTTTCTTATTCAATTTGGTTTTAAGTAGTATAAAACAAAAATTCATAAAACGGTCGAATTAGTATAACTTAAATTTACCATTTCCCAATAGACTAAAATGCATTTCAAATCGAAAATGAAATTACGTGTCGTCATTTTGATGACTGTCTAGGAATATCAAGAATATTTGGTTTTTTATGCATATTATTATTTTTTTCATTAGATTTTTTGAAAAGTTATTTAATAATTTTATTTAATGTTTAATTTCGAGTAACCCAAATAAATTTGGACAACTTTTTATATTTCCCCTCAGCGTACAATTTAATAGAGAATTGGTAAGTTTTATATTAAAACTTTGGCTTTCTTTCAACTAGAATATTTATTTTATTATATCCTTCACATCGATAACAACACCGTTTTATGAGTTTATTTAGAATACTTCATTATTTCTCTAATTGTTTCAGGTACCAATTTTACACCCTCAAAAAAAATCGCTTCTCTAACATATGTTCCAAACATATTTTGCAGGAAGCACATATATTACTGGATACCGCCGAAACATTAATATGTTTGTTTTATGTGAGCATATTATATGTTTGGAAGCATTTTGAGTCCAAAAATAGTATATGCTTGGAAGAATTCCCCAAAGAAGATTGTGTTCATTCCCTCACATATTTTTAACTTCCACGAAATTTTTGAGTTCTTCGCATCTTTTTCTGTAATACAAATACGCTGTTTTTTTTTCAAATGTCTGTTTTCTTGGTTCCGAATGTCTATTCTCTTTATTCCGAATACTCAATCTACTATTCAAATTAAATAATATTTAGACTTAAGCATACCAAATTTTTGGCCATATTATAAAACAGTTTTCCGAAACAACATACAAGCGGTTTCACAGAAATTGCTCTCATTTCATTCTCTCGCTGTGTTATGTTGATATCTTTTTATTCAACCCTCCCGGTTTCCATCTCTATTTCTTTCTCTATACTAAGAGAGACTCTGTCGCTCTCTGAATAAAGTATCACAACATATATATGTTTACTCGAAATTTGTAAATTTATATATGTTTACATTCACGCATATTATTTTTATGAAACATTCATGCCCCAAACATAATATATTCGAACATATTAACATATGTGTCCCAAACATTTTGTGTTAGTTTAGGAACATTACATGTTTGCACTTAAATATATTGTGTTTAAAAATTGTGCCCGAACACACATTTTGTTTATATCGGAACATATGAAAAACATATTTTTCTAACAGTGTATGAGATACGTTTTCCAAAGAAAAGTTGAATTCCTTACACCATTTGATAAAATGCCCCAAATATGGTAAGTTACAAGCTAAAATGAAGAATTAAAAATTATATTTCATTACATGGTATTAATTTTTAACAATTTTCATTATTGTTTCCATTTTTCCAGCAAGATATGTGAAAAAATTACCTACGATGAATAAAAAAAGGATAAGTCAAAATGTCCAAACAGTGGGTTCAAATGAACTACTCTCTTTTCCAGTGGTCATAATTTTTATTCACAAAAAACATTGTATTAAGAACTTTCATCATAAGTTTTTATAATAAAGTACTTTTGCTAAAAGATAGTTTAATTTTAATGTATGAAAATTCTCATAATAGTAAAACGGTTTGTTGTTCCTTTAATTATTTAATTTCTCTATACTGTGGAATGATTGATTTAAAAATAGTCTAGTCGTCGACATTTTAAAGAGACTGTTAACCAATTTTTATTATCGGGTTTCCCACAAAATAAGCAAGTAAACCAAAATAATACTGACTTTTTAACTTGGTAGGTGTATATAAATCTTATGGTGTTGTAAAAATGAACTAAACTACAATGTTATAGATGAACTAAAATTTAAGAAAATTATAAACTAGACAAGTTGAAAAAAATCTTAAGGGCTAAATCATGGTCAATATTACTACAGTTTAGTTCATTTTGCAATGGAAAAGGGTTCACTGTTTTTTCAGTGTAGTAACTACTAAATAAAAAGATTTAAAAACAAGTATATACGGCCGGCTTATGTACCCTCCATCATGGATTGCGTAGAAACTTCTTCTAAACACTGCCATCCACAATCGAATTACTTAAGTTGCGGTAACGCTTACCGATGGCAAGGTATCTTAAAACCTCCTAACACCATTTTCTAAATTGTATGTAAGTCCTTACGTGGTATATATTAAATCAAAAAAGAGCGATCCAATACGTATATAATTCAGTTTGACAAAGTAGACATAAAATTTTGACAAAATTTTCTACAGAAATAAAATTTTAACAAAATTTTCTATAGAAATAAAATTTTCACAAAATTTTCTATAGAAATAAGCTTTTGACAAAATTTTCTATAGAAATAAAATCTTGGTAGATTATTTTTGGCTCGAGTGGCTACCATGATTATGAACCGAATAAAATTTGAACAAAATTTTCTATAGAAATAAAATTTTGACAATGATGAAAATTTTATTATGAACCGAATAAAATTTTGACAAAATTTTCTATAGAAATAAAATTTTGACAAAATTTTCTATAGAAATAAAATTTTGGTAGACTATTTTGGGCTCTAGTGGCAACCATGATTATGAACCGATATGGACCAATTTTTGTGTGATTGGACCAATTTTGGTATGGTTGTTAGCGACCATATAATAACACCACGTTCCTAATTTGAACCGGATCGCATGAATTTTGCTCCTCCAAGAGGCTCCGGAGGTCAAATCTGGAGAACGTTTTATATGGGGGCTATATATAATTATGGACCGATGTGGACCAATTTTTGCATGGTTGTTAGAGACCATATACCAAATTTCAGCCGGATCGGATGAAATATGCTTCTGTTAGAGGCTCCACAAGCCAAATCTGAGGGTCCCTTTATATGGGGGCTATACGTAAAAGTGGACCGATATAGCCCATTTTCAATACCATCCGACCTACATCGATAACAACTACTAGTGCCAAGATTCATGTCGATAGCTTGTTTCGTTCGGAAGTTAGCGTGATTTCCACAGACGGACGGACAGCCGGACGGACGGACAGACGGACAGACGGACGGACGGACGGACATGCTTAGATCGACTCAGAATTTCACCACGACCCAGAATATATATACTTTATGGGTGTAAAACCGTATAAAATACAGCTCGTGCAAGAACTGAAGCCGAACGATCTGCCACAACGTCGAATTTTCAGTGAATGGGCCCTAGAAAAGTTGGCAGAAAATCCGCTTTTTTATCGACAAATTTTGTTCAGCGATGAGGCTCATTTCTGGTTGAATGGCTACGTAAATAAGCAAAATTGCCGCATTTGGAGTGAAGAGCAACCAGAAGCCGTTCAAGAACTGCCCATGCATCCCGAAAAATGCACTGTTTGGTGTGGTTTGTACGCTGGTGGAATCATTGGACCGTATTTTTTCAAAGATGCTGTTGGACGCAACGTTACGGTGAATGGCGATCGCTATCGTTCGATGCTAACAAACTTTTTGTTGCCAAAAATGGAAGAACTGAACTTGGTTGACATGTGGTTTCAACAAGATGGCGCTACATGCCACACAGCTCGCGACTCTATGGCCATTTTGAGGGAAAACTTCGGAGAACAATTCATCTCAAGAAATGGACCGGTAAGTTGGCCACCAAGATCATGCGATTTGACGCCTTTAGACTATTTTTTGTGTGGGCTACGTCAAGTCTAAAGTCTACAGAAATAAGCCAGCAACTATTCCAGCTTTGGAAGACAACATTTCCGAAGAAATTCGGGCTATTCCGGCCGAAATGCTCGAAAAAGTTGCCCAAAATTGGACTTTCCGAATGGACCACCTAAGACGCAGCCGCGGTCAACATTTAAATGAAATTATCTTCAAAAAGTAAATGTCATGGACCAATCTAACGTTTCAAATAAAGAACCGATGAGATTTTGCAAATTTTATGCGTTTTTTTTAAAAAAAAAGTTATCAAGCTCTTAACAAATCACCCTTTAATTATGGACCGATGTGGACCAATTTTTGCACTGTTGTTAGAGACCATATACCAACACCATGTACCAAATTTCAGCCGGATCGGATGCAATTGGCTTCTCTTTGAGGCTTTGCAAGCCAAATCTGGAGATCAGTTTATATGGGGTCTATATATAATTATGGACCGATGTGGACCAATTTGCTTCTCTTTGAGGCTTCGCAAGCCAAATCTGGAGATCGGTTTATATGGGTTCTATATATAATTATGGACCGATGTGGACCAATTTTTGCATGGTTGTTAGAGACCATATACTAACATCATGTACCAAATTTCAGCCGGATCGGATAAAATTTGCTTCTCTTAGAGGCTCCACAAGCCAAATCTGGGGATCGGTTTATATGGGGGCTATATATAATTATGAACCGATGTGGACCAATTTTTGCATGGTTGTTAGAGACCATATACCAAATTTCAGCCGGATCGGATGAAATATGCTTCTGTTAGAGGCTCCACAAGCCAAATCTGAGGGTCCCTTTATATGGGGGCTATACGTAAAAGTGGACCGATATAGCCCATTTTCAATACCATCCGACCTACATCGATAACAACTACTAGTGCCAAGATTCATGTCGATAGCTTGTTTCGTTCGGAAGTTAGCGTGATTTCCACAGATGGACGGACAGCCGGACAGACGGACAGACGGACGGACGGACAGACGGACAGACGGACGGACGGACGGACATGCTTAGATCGACTCAGAATTTCACCACGACCCAGAATATATATACTTTATGGGGTCTTAGAGCAGTATTTCGATGTGTTACAAATAGAATGAGAAAGTTAATATACCCCCATCCTATGGAGGAGGGTATAAAAAAATATTGATACAATCAATTTTTTAATTAAAACAAAGTCAATTAAGAAAGTGATTGAAAATCGTTACGTCTTTAATTAAAAAATTAATTGATAAAATCAAACTTTTAATCAAAATAAGGATACAAAGTTTGTTAAGAAAATTAGTGAAAATTTTCATGGTTTCTATTAAATTGTTGAATTGTTCTATATAACAATATAATTTTAAAAAAATCAATGTTGATTGTAAAACTGAATTAATAGTTCAATCGATTAAAAACAGATTATTGGAAATTGGATTAAAATTTAACAAAATAATTAATTGAATCAATTAAAAAATGATTGAGAATCAATTAACATTTTTGAACATTTTTTAATCAAATATTTTTTTATTCCGAATTAAAACTGTGATTGATACCATCATTAATAGTATCAATCCCACGGCGGCGGGTTCTGTGTACCGGATTGACCCGATGGACCCCATCCATTGGCCAGCGGCTGCCACATCAGTGTATTTGCGATCGATTAAATGTCTACCTCGCTGATCTTACCAGTTATTTCACTGCAAGAAATTTGAGGTAAACTATGCAGTGCCAGTGTGGACACCTCAAACGAGCTAAACGCAGTGGAATAACATACAGACCTGTCAGAACGCTGCCCTTAGAACCGCAACAGGATGTCTCCGCAGTACAACTCTGGATCACCTTTATGCGGAGACCAAGATCATCCCAGTGCGTCGACACAACTACATGTTGTCAAAGCAGTACCTCTTGGGTTGCCATCGACGTTGTCATCCGAATCACCATCTTGTGGATAGACAACCTCCACCCAGGAATGTAAGGATTGATCTTCACCTTCTACAACCCGAGATACAGCGTTACAAAAGAGAGCCTCTAGATCAGGCAGCATACCAGACAGGTCTGAACCAGGGATCCGGAGCGGAGCGGAGCGTGGAGCGGAGCGTGGAGCGGAGCGGAGCAAGCCCTTTTTTTGCCGGAGCGGGAGCGGAGCGGGAGCGGCATTTCTAAAATCCAGAGCGGAGCGGGAGCGGAGCGGTTTCCAAATGAAAAACCGCTCCGCTCCGAATAAAATATTACTTGAATGAAATGTGTAACTTTGAAATTACACTGTGTAGGTAATTTCAAATTTAGCTAGTACTTAGCGTAGTGTGAGTAAACGTTTAAAATGTACGATATGTATTTTTGTATTGGGGAAAACACAACGTGTTTTTTAGTAATTGTTTTCAAAAACGGCAAATGTCATAATATATATCTAGTATGTGTTGTAAAAGTAACAACAGTACTTTCGATCAATTTCATCCCGTATTACTACAAAGATGTTTGTAATGAACGTCAAATAACTGCAATTAAACGATCTTATTTATATTTAATTTTTTAGTTTTCTACACTGAAAAAAATATTGTCGTGAAGTCAAAGATTCCATGTCCTTAGAATAAGAATGCAAATTTTGCTTAAGATGGAAGACGCATTTCTCTAAAATAAAGTTTTTTTCTTGTCCAAAAGGCAATAAACTTTTGAATGAAGTTGTAATGTCCTTATAATTAAGCGATTTTACTTAAAAATGTGTATCATAACATGAAAGATACAATTTTTGAGGTAAGGTCAACGTGACTTTAATAATTAAGAAAAATTCTTTAAAATTAATAAAATTGTCTTTAAATTTGTTTCCTTTTTGCAAAAAGCAAGAAATCGTTAAAAAATAAGACATGTTTTTCAACACTTTATTTTAAAGACGCTTTTTACTTGAAACATAGCATAATTTCTACTGGAAGTCGAGTCTTAATATGGAAAATAAAATTGTCGTTAACTCGTTTTTAAAGGATTTTGATAACAACTGACGAAAAAAAATCTAAAAAAATTAAAAATTAACATTTGCTTCCTAGAAGCAAGTACATAACCCCCAAATTTAAAAGAGAATTACGTCTTTAAAGTATCCTTACTTGTATTCTCCGCTTCTTTGGTTCGGAATTAATACCCAAACTGTTAAAGTAAAGACAAAATCTTTGGAACCGGGCATGCTTTTTTTCATTCACATTTGCTTTACTATTGTACTATATCCTGGCATTCTCTTATTTGTGATATTAGTTCTCGAAAATTTAATTAAAATTATGGATAGTTTCAATTTTGGTTGAAAAATGTGCGCATATACATTTATTATACAATAAAGGGGAAAAAAGCGAAATTAGGTAACACTAGATCTGAGTAAGAATATTCGTAGGTATACCACGGACTGATGTCGATGGAGGTTGTTGCAAACATAAACATACACACACACATTACAAATATAACAAAACCTCTTCTCTACGTCTGTTGCAAAACAAAAAAAAACTTTCGGAGAGTAGTTACTTATACTCTGTGTATAGACTTTAAATTCCAATCAGCGTTGCCGTTTTGGCCGATCGGACCAAAATTGGTCCAAAAGATTTCTAATTGTTAAATTTAGTCAGACCAAACAGAATTTGGTCAATTTTGGTCCATTTTCATAAATTTGGTTTCTATCACATATTAAATAGTAGATGGTGCACCGCAAAGAATATTGTCGGGAGGCCAAATATTTCACATGCTTAAAATACGAATACGAATTTTGCTTAGAATAGAAGACGTATTTCTCTGAAAAGTTTTTCCTTGTCTAAAAGTCTCTAAACTTTTCAATGAAGTCTGTTTGTCCTTATAGCTAAGTGATTCGACATAAAAATGTGTATCCTAACATGAATGCAAATTTCGTTTTAATGAAGTCAAAATGGATTTAATATTTCTGAAAAAATCTTCAAAATTAATAAAATATTTCAACACATTTTTTTAAAGTCATTATACCCTAAACCACATATTGGTTAGGGTATAATAAGTTTGATCTGCCAAAAAATGTGCCTACAAGAAATATTGATTTTAGACCCCATAAAATATATACCGATCGACTCAGAATCACCTCCTGAGTCGATCTAGCGCTTGGCGTCCGTCCATCCGTCCGTCTGTCCATGTATTTGTTGTTCACAGGATTTCGGTCGCAATTATTAACCGATTTTGATGAAATTTGGTACAGGGAGTTTTTTTGGGCACAAGGACGAACGTTATTGAATTTGGAAGAAATCGGATCAAATTTAGATATAGCTCCCATATATATGTATTGCCCGATTTCGACAAATAGGGTCACGTTGCACTTTTTTTACTAACCGATCGTCGTCAAATTTAGCACAAAATAATCTTCTGTATCACCCTTTAAGTCTGAAAATTACATCGAAATCGGTTCAGATTTAGATATAGGTCCCATATATATGTATCGCCCGATTTTGTCAAATTAGGTCATAAAACCCTTATTTATAAAAACCTTTATTTATCTTACTCAAAGTTGGCGAAATGTAATCTTCTATAGCACTAACTATATGTGCAAAAAATCATCGAAATCGGTTCAGATTTAGCTATAGCTCCCATATATGTACCTCCCGATTTTTCTAAATAAAATAAAACTCAATTGAACAAATAATACAATGTTTGTACTATAATTTTCTCGAAGAGGAGCGGAGCGGAGCGTGAAGCGGAGCGGAGCGATTTTTTTTTTCTCGGAGCGGAGCGAAGAGCGGAGCGGTTTTTTTTTCTCCGGAGCGGGAGCGGAGCGGAGCGAAAAAAATGGACCGCTCCGGATCCCTGGTCTGAACAGGATTCATGAGGATACTGTAGCTGAAGCGGTGAGAAGCTGCAAGGTTAATACTGTTCTCGGAGTCCGACCGCCGCCCATAGCACCGGAGGAGAGAGACCTCCCACGGCAGACAAGGGTAGTTTTGGCCCAACTAAGATCAGGCAAGTGCAGTCGCCTCAATTCATACTTATCGGCGATTGATAGCAGCGTAGCTGACGTGTGTCCCATATGTAATCAAGGGCCACATGACACTCGTCACCTTGTTGCTTGCCCAGCTAAGCCTACCCGTCTCACTACCAGATCACTCTGGACACACCCCATACTTGTCGCAGAGTTCCTTGATCTGGCTACCAGCTGAACTACACAAGCATTGAACAAAATGGATGAAACTACATTAAAAACTGTTACAACAACAACAACAATAGTATCAATTAATTTTTTAATTGGTCAAATTAATTTTGTAATTGACGTTGGTGATTCATAATTGAAGACATTTCAATTAAACAATTAATTGCATCGATTAGTTTCGTAATTAAATCATACATTTTTTTGTGTAGTGTTAAAATCTCTAAAGTTAAAACCTACGATAACAGGATCCTTGATAAGTTTTGGCGGACACTTTAAGATTTTCTTTATCTATAGAAGATACCGATGGCCGGTTATCCTTAAAGAAATATCCAATAAAGCGAAACAACCCACACCAAAGAAGATTCCAAGCAAAAACTCTGATCAATATTGATCTTGAAAGATGTGTAGCCCATCAACGGCACCACCGAGTCAGCACTAAAACAAAAGCAACATCAATAACCATGAAGAATGGCCACAACGAGTCACATGCCTTGCTTTGATGGAGATCAATATGGTGGTGGTGCTGATGATGCACACTGCGGATGATGTTAGCTGCTGTAGAATGAACACAAAATGGTTTATGACAAAAAAACCAACAATACACACACAAAAACAGCTCCAAATGGATAGTCGGACAATCCAATCAGGCACTGATACATACACATACATATATAACTTAACAAGCCACACATGCCCGTGCCCCATGTCCTATCCATTCCCTAAAGAAAATCGAAAAAAAGTGTTCATGGTGTGTGCGATGGTGTGCATGCTATGGACACATAATCGCTTAAAGACCTGACTGCTGTCTAAACAGTTGCAGTTGCTGGATTGCTACCTCTACTCCATTAAGTAGCCATTGGGTAAGAAGAAATATGGCAAAACCATAAGCCAAGAGTGAATCAGATCAGGGGGAAGAAAAATTATTATGGTGGCCAACAATGGCAAATGTTAAACAAAAGCCTAGCTAGTCACGTTTTTCCATGTCTATCTTTTTGGTAGGCAATACGCGTGCGCGCATCTTAAACCACACTACTTATCATTATAGACCCTCTTTCTTCTCCCGAAAAAAAACTACCATACTTTGTTAACTATTCGCCAAACAAAGGTCAATTTTTTTTTTTTTTCAAAAGGGGTCTAATGTTTTTGTGACTAATCGCTGATAAATCTATCATTATTTCCAAAACGAATCTAAAAAGAAGGAGGTTTCGTATCAATGAGCTATAAAATAGAATCAAGCAGCTCTTATTGATAAGAGAGAAGTTCACCACCTGTGAAATATGATCATCTCAAGCATGTTTCGAGGGCAAAATATTATTTTTGGACGGTGACCATGGAACATTTTTGTCGCAAAAGTGTTGTTTTCTCGGCAAACATATACATGGTTGCCGAAGCCAGACAAACGCTTTTTTAGAAAATAACATGGTTGCCGCAAACATGTTACATGTTCTCCGTCCTAAAATGACATTTTGCTTTCGAAACATGGTTGAGGTGATCATATTCCTTCTCTGGGTGTATCGAAACCACACTACTTATCATTATAGACCCTCTTTCTCCTCCAGAAAAAAACTACCATACTTTGTTAACTATTCGGCAAACAAAGGTCAATTTTTTTTTTGCCAAAGAGGTCTAATGTTTTTGTGACTAATCGCTGATAAATCTATCATAATTTCCAAAACGAATCTAAAAAGAAGGAGGTTTCGTATCAATGAGCTATAAAATAGAATCAAGCAGCTCTTATTGATAAGAGAGAAGTTCACCACCTGTGAAATATGATCATCTCAACCATGTTTCGAGGGCAAAATATTATTTTTGGACGGTGACCATGGAACATTTTTGTCGCAAAAGTGTTGCTTTCTCGGCAAACATATACATGGTTGCCGAAGCCAGACATACGCTTTTTTAGAAAATAACATGGTTGCCGCAAACATGTTACATGTTCTCCGTCCAAAAATGACATTTTGCTCTCGAAACATGGTTGAGGTGATCATATTCCTTCTCTGGGTGTATCGAAAATGTTTGTCTAACTATTATTTCTATAGAAAATGTTGTCAAAATTTTATTTCTATTGAAACTTTGCCAAAACTTTATTTCTATGCAAAGTTTTGTCACAATTTTATTTCTTGTAAAAATTTTATTTCTTTCGAAGATTTTTTCAAATTTTTATTTCTGTCGAAACTTTTGTCAAAATTTTATTTCTATAGAAGAATTTTGTCAAAATTGTATTTCTATAGAAAAATTTTGTCAAAATTTTATTTCTATGGAAGAATTTTGTCAAAATTTATATTTCTATAGCAAATTTTGTAAAAAATTACATTTCTATAGAAAATTTTGGTAAAATTTATATTTCTATACAAACATTTTGTGAAAATTTTATTTCTAACATATAGAAAAATTTTGCGAAAATTTTTACAAAATTTTATTTCTAAATATATAATTTTTTTTTCAAAATTTTATTTCTATAAAACAATTTGTCTAACTTTTATTCTCTATATAGGTTTGTCTAAATTTTGTTCGATAGAAAATTTTGTCACAATTTATATTTCTATGGCAAAATTTGTCATAATTTTATTTCTATAGAAAAATTTTGTCAAAAATTTATTTCGTTTTGTTTTGTTATTGTTGGTTTTGTTCTTTAAGCATTGTTGTTATTTTTTATGGCAGCTTAGGAAAAGAGATATGTTTGTTTCCAATTTATTTCGGCATAAGCCGGCTATAAATGTAAAACCTTTTTTCGGAGGGTTCAAGTGTGGTTTTTGTTGGGTTTAATAAACTGGCTGAATTTATTCTGATAATTGGTTGATAGTTTTGCTGCAAGTAGAGGATGCTGATGAGGAATGTGGTAATTCCGAAACGTGCGCCCATCCAACCATCTTGCAGTCTATAGGGCTTTGCCCAAATAAATTTGACAAACATTCTTTTCCTCTGTTGGTTAAGCTACACTTGTAGTTTAGTCAATGTATGGTTTTAAGCTGCAATAAAAAATAACAACAAAATTTTATTTCTCTAGAAAAAGGTTGTCAAAATTTTATTCCTATCGAAAATTTTGACGAAATTTTATTTCTATAGAAAAATTTGTCCAAATTTTATTTCTATAGAAAATTTTGTCAAAATTTTATTTCTATAGAACATTTTGTAAAACTTTTATTACTATAGAAACATTTTGTAAGAATTTGATTTCTATAGAAAATTTTCTCAAAATTTTATTTCTATCAAAAATTTTGTCAACATTTTATTTCTATACAAAATTTTGTCAAAATTTTATTTCTATCAAAAAAATTTTCAACATTTTATTTCTATAAAAAATTGTGTCAAAATTTTATTTCTGTCGAAAATTTTGTCAGAATTTTATTTCTATAGAAAAATTTTGTCAAAATGTTACTTCTATAGATAATTTTGTCAATATTTATATTTCTATAGAAAATTTTGTCAAAATGATATTTTTATAGAAAATTATGTAAAAAACAAGTAAGGAAAGTCTTAAGTCGGGCGGGGCCGACTATATTATACCCTGCACCACTTTGTAGATCTAAATTTTCGATACCATATCACATCCGTCAAATGTGTTGGGGGCTATATATAAAGGTTTGTCCCAAATACATACATTTAAATATCACTCGATCTGGAAGAATTTGATAGACTTCAAAATCTATAGACTCAAAATTTAAATCGGCTAATGCACTAGGGTGGAACACAATGTTAGTAAAAAACAAGTATATACGGCCGTAAGTTCGGCCAGGCCGAAGCTTATGTACCCTCCATCATGGATTGCGTAGAAACTTCTTCTAAACACTGCCATCCACAATCGAATTACTTAAGTTGCGGTAACGCTTGCCGATGGCAAGGTATCTTAAAACCTCCTAACACCATCTTCTAAATTGTATGTAAGTCCATACGTGGTATATATTAAATCAAATAAGTATATACGGCCGTAAGTTCGGCCAGGCCGAAGCTTATGTACCCTCCATCATGGATTGCGTAGAAACTTCTTCTAAACACTGCCATCCAGAATCGAATTACTTAAGTTGCGGTAACGCTTGCCGATGGCAAGGTATCTTAAAACCTCCTAACACCATCTTCTAAATTGTATGTAAGTCCATACGTGGTATATATTAAATCAAAAAAGATCGATCCAATACGTATATAATTCAGTTTGACAAAGTAGACACAAAATTTTGACAAAATTTTCTACAGAAATAAAATTTTAACAAAATTTTCTATAGAAATAAAATTTTCACAAAATTTTCTATAGAAATAAAAATTTTGACAAAAATGTCTACAGAAATAAAATTTTAACAAAATTTTCTATAGAAATAAAATTTTGGTAGATTATTTTTGGCTCTAGTGGCAACCATGATTATGAACCGATATGGACCAATTTTTGTGTGATTGGACCAATTTTGGTATGGTTGTTAGCGACCATATACTAACACCACGTTCCTACTTTAAACCGGATCGGATGAATTTTGCTCCTCCAAGAGGCTCCGGAGGTCAAATCTGGAGAACGTTTTATATGGGGGCTATATATAATTATGGACCGATGTGGACCAATTCTGACACGGTTGTTAAAGATCATATACTAACACCATGTTCCAAATTACAACCGGATTGGATGAAATTTGGCTCTCTTGGGGACTTCGCAAGCCAAATCTGGGGATCGGTTTATATGGGGGCTATATATAATTATGAACCGATGTGGACCAATTTTTGCATGGTTGTTAGAGACCATATACCAACACCATATACCAAATTTCAGCCGGATCGGATGAAATATGCTTCTGTTAGAGGCTCCACAAGCCAAATCTGAGGGTCCCTTTATATGGGGGCTATACGTAAAAGTGGACCGATATGGCCCATTTTCAATACCATCCGACCTACATCGATAACAACTACTTGTTCCAAGTTTCAAGTCGATAGCTTGTTTCGTTCGGAAGTTAGCGTGATTTCAACAGACGGACGGACGGACGGACATGCTTAGATCGACTCAGAATTTCACCACGACCCAGAATATATATACTTTATGGGGTCTTAGAGCAATATTTCGATGTGTTACAAACGGAATGACAAAGTTAATATACCCCCATCCTATGATGAAGGGTATAAAAAGATCGATCCAATACGTATATAATTCAGTTTGACAAAGAAGACATAAAATTTTGACAAAATTTTCTACAGAAATAAAATTTTAACAAAATTTTCTATAGAAATAAAATTTTCACAAAATTTTCTATAGAAATAACAATTTTGACAAAATTTTCTATAGAAAGAAAATTTTGACAAAAATTTCTACAGAAATAAAATCTTGGTAGATTATTTTTGGCTCGAGTGGCAACCATGATTATGAACCGAATAAAATTTTAACAAAATTTTCTCTAGAAATAAAATTTTGACAAAATTTTCTATAGAAATAAAATTTGGTAGATTATTTTTGGCTCTAGTGGCAACCATGATTATGAACCGATATGGACCAATTTTTGTGTGATTGGGCCAATTTTGGTATGGTTGTTAGCGACCATATACTAACACCACGTTCCTAATTTGAACCGGATCGGATGAATTTTGCTCCTCCAAGAGGCTCCGGAGGTCAAATTTTGAGAACGTTTTATATGGGGGCTATATATAATTATGGACCGATATGGACCAATTCTGGCACGGTTGTTAAAGATCATATACTAACACCATATTCCAAATTACAACCGGATTGGATGAAATTTGCTTCTCTTGGAGACTTCGCATGCCAAATCTGGGGATCTGTTTATATGGGGGCTATATATAATTATGAACCAATGTGGACCAATTTTTGCATGGTTGTTAGAGACCATATACCAACATCATGTACCAAATTTCAGGCGGATCGGATGAAATTTGTTTCTCTTTGAGGCTCCGCAACCCAAATCTGGGGATCGGTTTATATGGGGTCTATATATAATTATGGACCGATGTGGACCAATTTTTGCATGGTTGTGGGAGACCATATGCAAACACCATGTACCAAATTTCAACCGGATCGGATAAATTTTACTCCTCCAAGAGGATCAACAAGCCAAATCTGAGTGTCCCTTTATATAGGGGCTATACGTAAAAGTGGACCGATATGGTCCATTTTCAATACCATCCGACCTACATCGATAACAACTACTTGTGCCAAGTTTCAAGTCGATAGCTTGTTTCGTTCGGAAGTTAGCGTGATTTCAACAGACGGACGGACGGACATGCTTAGATCGACTCAGAATTTCACCACGACCCAGAATATATATACTTTATGGGGTCTTAGAGCAATATTTCGATGTGTTACAAACGGAATGACAAAGTTAATATACCCCCATCCTATGATGGAGGGTATAAAAATATGGGAAACGTTTAAATCTGAAGCAATTTTAAGGAAACTTCGAAAAAGTTTATTTATGATTTATCGCTCGATATATATGTATTAGAAGTTTAGGAAAATTAGAGTCATTTTTACAACTTTTCGACTAAGCACACGCAAAAAAATAATTCTTTCCTCCCAAACGAAATTTTAGACAAGCAAAGTTCGTTTCTCATTTGCTTTTCGCTGTAAGGAAGTGTATTTGGAAGAAAAGTTTATACTTTTTGTGATAAACGTTTATTCTTTTCCAGGATGTAAAAACAATTTCATAAAGACAAACTCAAAAAAAAAAACATTGTTTTCTTGCTAATTCCCTCACATCTTTCTCACATCCACGAGGTTTTTTAGTTCTTAACACCTTTTTCTTGTAATACAAACAATGTAGAAGAAATTATACGATTTTATAAATTTTTAAAATTTTTTTACCTTTCGCCTGGACGGAGAATCGAACCGCGGACCATGCACTTTGTAAGCCAACACACTAACCACTGAGCTATGTACCTGTTATGGTCATCAATAGATAAATATCCATATAAGTTATATTTATATAGCATAGCTTGCGGCGCCCACGAACCGAATAAACAAAGTTTATTTAACAGAAACAAACATTTAGTTTGGGACCGTGGAGCAGTGGTTGCTACGTCCGACTTGCATGCCAAGGGTCGTGGGTTCGATCCCTGCTTCGTCCAAAGTTTTTTTTTTTGTTTTTTTTTTTTACATATATTCCCGATATGTTCGGAAGATTCCGAAAAAATGTTCAACATTACATTGTAGTATATTAAATTTTGAACTGTAAAATGTGTCTTATTAAAGACCTAAAGTCAGAAAAGAACAGTGTTTGATATAAACGAAATGGACTGTGTTGTTGTTTCAAAAATAACTTTTTTTATTGAAAAAATAAAAATTTTGTAACAAACGAATTTTTTTGGTGATAAAAGTTTAAAATTTTCGAAGCAATTCAAAAAACTCTAACAAAAGAAAAACGTTTTCGGTACACGTTTTCCAAACGTTTTTTTTCTTTGCGTGCAGTGGCGATTTTACAAGGAAAATGTTGGTATTTTGACCTTTTTTGTCGAAATCAGAAAAACATATATATGGGAGCTATATCTAAATCTGAACCGATTTCAACCAAATTTGACACGCATAGCTACAATGCTAATTCTACTCCCTGTGCAAAATTTCAACTCAATCGGAGTTAAAAATTGGCCTCTGTGGTCATATGAGTGTAAATCGGGCGAAAGATATATATGGGAGCTATATCTAAATCTGAACCGATTTCAATCAAATTTGGCACACATAGTTACAATGCTAAATCTACTCCTTGTGCAAAATTTCAACCAAATTGGGCAAAAACTCTGGCTATTAGAACCATATTAGTCCATATCGGGCGAAAGAGCTATATCTAAATCTAACCCGATTTCAATCAAATTTGGCACACTTAACTGCACTACTAATTGTACTCCTAGTGCAAAATTTCAACCAAATTCGGCCAAAAATCTGGCTTCTGGGCCATGGAAGTCCATATCGGGCGAAAGATATATATGGGAGCTATATCTAAATCTGAACCGATTTCAATCAAATTTTGCACACTTGACTATACGACTAAGTGTTATGTTTGTACAAAATTTCAAGCAAATCGGTATAAAACTCTGGCTGCTAGGTCCATATTAGTGCATGTCGGGCGAAAGATATATATGGGAGCTATATCTAAATCTGAACCGATTTCTTCCAAAATCAATAGGATTCTATTCTGACCCAAATTAGGAACATGTGCCAAATTTGAAGGCGATTGCACTTAAATTGCGACCTAGACTTTGATCACAAAAATGTGTTCACAGACAGACGGACGGACAGACGGACATGGTTATATCGACTCAGGGACCCACCCTGAGCATTATTGCCAACGACACCATGTGTCTATCTCGACTCCTTCTGGGTTTTACAAACATATGCACTAACTTATAATACCCTGTTCCACAGTGTGGCGCAGGGTATAATTATATTTCTTTAGAAAATTTTGTTAAAATTTATATTTCTATAGAAAATTTTGTCAAAATTCTATTTCTATAGAAAATTTTGTTAAAATTTTATTTCTATAGAAAAAATTTTGTCAAAATTTTATTTCTATAAGAAACCCTAGGATTTAAATCGGGAGTTCGGTGTGCCCCCATTACACCGTGTGCCCCATTATACCAAAACATGGGTTTATAAGGGGGCTATATCAAAAACTGTACCGATACTCAATATATTCGGCACATCCCTTTATTTTCCTAGAATGCCTCTAGATTTCCAATTTCAGGCAAATTGGATAAAAACTATGGATTCTAGAAGCCCAAGAAGTAAAATCGGGAGATCGGTATATATGGGGGCTATATCAAAACATGGACCGATACACCCCATTTTCGGCACACCTTTTTATGGTCCTAGAATACCTCTATATTTCCAATTTCAAGCAAATTGGGTAAAAATTACGAATTCTAGAAGACCAAGAAGCAAAATCGGAAAATCGGTCCATATGGATGATGTACCAAAACATGGATCGATAGGCACCATTTTCTGTACATATTTTGATGGTCCTCAAATACCTCTAGATTTCCAATTTCAGGCAAATTGGATAAAAACTACGGTTTTTATAAGCCCAAGACCCCGAATCGAGAGGCCGGTTTATATGGGGACTATATCAAAACTTGGACGGATATAGCCTATCTTCGAACTTGACCTGCCTGCATACAAAAGACGAATGTGTGCCAAATTGCATAACGATGGCGCCATTATTGAATGCTGTAGAGTGATTACAACAGACAGACGGACATGCTTATATCGTCTTAGAATTTCTCCCTGATGAAGAATATATATATACCTTATATAGTCGGAAATCGATATTTCGATTTGTTACAAACGGAATGACAAACTTATTATACCCCCATCACCATTCAATGGTGGTGGGTATAAAAATTGAATTTAAAAATTGTTCAAATGTCTTTAGCGCCTTACACGTTCAACGCGGACTCAATCCAAGCCGAGATTTACTAATTTTAAAAATTATTGTTTTTTATTTCATAAGCTAAGCTATATTTAGTAAAAGCTAATTAATATAAGGAAAATGGTCTAACATTTGAGAAAATTGAACTAAAATCAAGTAATTTTCATGAACTAAAAATCAATTTAAATCAGTTATATAAAATTTTCGGTGATTTTTCGTCTGAGGATAACAATTTCTTATTTGTAATGTAATCATTTGCTTTTGAATAAATTTTATATTAAATAGCTTGAAATACGAATCAAAATATTCATGTTTATAATTGACATGTTTATGCCAAATATTATCTACATATTTATTTTTATAATATTAATTAAATATTCTATTAGACATCCAAATTATTCCTTTGTAAAGAGGAGTTCTCCATTTATTGCATACTGGGCATACTCACTTGATGACGCTTCTAGTTCATTTTAGTTAACAGTTAATTACTATCGAATGCTACGTTGATAATGCCACGTTACGTTGCAGCATTATTTCTACACCTTTACACCTTTTCAAAGAAAACACTATAGCAGTTTGTACTGTTTTGCCGACGCCATTCTTACCTTCCCATACAATTGTTGCATTTCGATTTTTGCATGTTTTTTTTCTCTCCTCACCATTTACTTTGTGTTCTACCGACGGTAAAATGCATTTTGCCCTGATTGCTTTTGCAAAAAAAAGTGGAAACGAATAAAGAGCATAACACCAAAAAACAAAAACAACAACACACACAGAAGCCAACCAGCCATGCCATACACAGGCAGGCAGTCATGAGAACAGGCAAAACTTGTTTAATGGCTCTCGTCTTAGCCCCAGCCGTTGTTGTTCATATGAATATGTGTATCAGGTTGATGATTGTTTCTTGTTGCTGCTGTTGTTGTGGTTGTTGTTACTGTTGAATTACTGGAGGTTGTTAGTTCTTTCGCTTTTTTTTGGGTGCCCTCTTCTCTCACTGTGCGATTTAATGTTTGCGCGCGCGATTTTCAATGCGTTTTTTTGTTTTATTGTGCACGCTTTTTTGTTTGTTGCTGTAGAAAACAATTTTGCGCTAAAATATTTAGATAATTCAATTAAAATGATTAAAATTGAATATTTCTTAAATTAAATACAAAAGATAACTTTAAGAGCGCCAAGAATTGGAAAAATAAATTTGCTTGCTTCCTTACTTGGCTGGCTTGCATGAATGACTAGAAGAAGTAGTGATGGAGGGAACCTCACACATTGTACCTGTTATTGCTATAGAGAATGGCTGTTTGTTGTTGCTTTTTCTTAACTTTGTGTAGAGTTAATGGTGGTATGTGGAGAGAGGTATTATTCAATAGATTTCCATGCTGTTAATATGAAAATATGGCAAAAAGACAGACAAGCATATCGATTAATGGGACTCATTAACTTCCAGAGAATAATCCAAGGATAGTAATACAGTATTAAGCACTAATTTAACCACACGGTTAAATAACTTTCTCGCTTAATTGCCCAAAGTGATGAATCCCCCTTTATTTTTCAGGGTTTGTATAGAAAAATACACGGTTTATTAACTTGTCCTAATTAGGCATATACCTTAAATGTTTAAGCAATTTTATTCGCAAAATGAATAAGGCTGAGAACTTATCTCAGTATAGTACAATCTCTCTCTGAAAAAAATTGGCAGGGAGAGCATAGCTAAGTGTGGAAACATAACTATAGCGATTGCCGGTGGGCGTCATTGGTTTACGCAGAGAAACAAGTAAACTGTTTTACAGGAAAAATGAATTATCTCATGCGACAATTGAACTCCCCGTTTTGAGATTTCCACACAGCGTTGTGAAAACCAGAAAAATTTAATGCCCTGGTGTACTTTTTAACCACAATTCACGAAATTACACCCTCTCACAAAAGAAAAACTAAACAAAAAGTAAAGAAACAAATCGTTGGCGCCAAATCATGACCATTTTAACCACACTGTAGTTCATTCTTACTATTTTTGGAAATCGTACGAAAATTTTCTTCTGCTTTAGTTCATATTGAACTTAAGTGTACGGTCATTGAATTTTATACCCACATTTAGTTCATAAAATGTTTGAGATTTAGTTAAAAAAATCATACTTCATTGGGCTGTGGCAAATTTCTCAAAAAAAAAAAATAAATAAATAAGTTCAACTACAAACAAATATTTTTTTTTTGCAATGAAAATACGTTAAAATTTTCGTTAACTATGGATATATTTTTCGGTGCATGTATTTCTTTTGGGATGCCCAATATAATTGAAATTACGAAATTATAGTCTGGTGATGCTACAATAAATAGTAAATCTGAGGATTTTGTGGATGGTTTTCTACAATGATTTGTTACCAAATGTCGGTAACAAGTCATTGAATTTGGTTGAAATCGGTTCAGATTTAGATCATTTCGCTGCAAGTACTGGATGCTAATGATGTATATGGCAATTCCGAAACGACCATCCATTCAAACACCTTCCAGCTAAAAGGCTATACCAAGTTTGAAGGTAGCCAGAGAAGGTTAAGAGCCTCCAAATGAAACATCCAACCAGTCTTTACTTTCTCTACGCGATTTCCCTTTCAAAAATAAGAAAATGATTCCAGTTTTCTCAAATCGGTGAATACTTCCGATTCCGCTCTGGGAATCGGTGAGAGTAACCACAAAACTCACTATAGCCGATTGATTTTTCATGCCCAAATTTCATGCCGGAGATAAAAAAACGTGTGGTGTTTTAAAATGCCTACTACCTCATCAAACTTGCTCATCTTCATAGCGCGGTCTGGCAATACAAGATGTTTTTTTATACCACCGTGGTGCAATGGTTAGTATGCCCGCCTTGCATACACAAGGTCATGGGTTCGATTCCTGCTTCGACCGAACACCAAAAAGTTTTTCAGCGGTGGATTATCCCACATCAGTAATGCTGGTGACATTTCTGAGTGTTTCAAAGCTTCTCTAAGTGGTTTCACTGCAATGCGGAACGCCGTTCGGTCTCGGCTATAAAAAGGAGGTCCCTTTTTATAGCCGAGTCCGAACGAGGACAGCACGCAGTGATAAGAGAGAAGTTCACCAATGTGGTATCACAATGGACTGAATAGTCTAAGTGAGCCTGAAATATCGGGCTGCCACCTAACCTATACCCTCCACCCCTTAACATTAACTTCCGAACGAAACAAGCTATCGACTTGAAACTTAGCATAAGCAGTTATTATTAATGTTGATCACACGGTATTGCAAATGGGTCATATTGGACCACTTTTACGTATAGCCCCAAATATATACTGAACCCCAGATTTGGCTTGCGGAGCCTGTTGGAGGAGCAAAATTCATCCGATACGGTTAAAATTTGGTACGTGGTGTAAGTATATGGTATCTAACAACCATGCAAAAATTGGTCTATATCGGTTCATAATTATATATAGGCCCCATATAAACCGATCCCTAGATTTGGTTTTGGAGCCTCTTGGAGGGGCAAAATGCATACAATCCGGTTGAAATTTGGTACGGGGTCTAAGTATATGGTATCTAAAAACCATGCAAAAAATGGTCCATATCGGTCCATAATTATATATAGCCCTCATATAAACCGATTCCCAGATTTGACCTCCGCAGCGTCTTAGAGAAGCAAACTTCATCCGATCCGGTTCAAATTTGGTACGAGGTGTAAGTATATGGTATCTAACAACCATGCAAAAATTGGTATATAAAGGTCCATAATAATATGTAACATAGAACCCATATAAACCGATCTCCAGATTTGGTTTTGGAACCTCTTGGAGGAGCAAAATTCATCCGATTCGGTTGAAATTTGGTACATTCCGCTAGTATATGGTCGCTAACAACCATGTCAAAATTGGTTCATATCGGTATATGGTTATATATAGCCGATCCCCAATCACACAAATATTGGTCCATATCGGTTCATAATCATGGTTGCCACTCGAGCCAGAAATAATCTACCAAAATTTTATTTCTATAGACAATTTTGTCAACATTTTATTTCTATAGAAAATTTCAAAATTTCATTTCTCTCTGTCAAAATTTTATTTCTATAAAAAAAATTTCAAAATTTAATTTTTATAAAAAATTTTGTAAAAATTTTATTTTTATAGAAAATTTCGTCAAACTGAATTATATACATATTTAATCGGTTTTTTATATCCTCCACCATAGGATCGGGGTATATTAACTTTGTCATTCCGTTTGTAACACATTGACATATTGCTCTAAGACCCCATAAAGTATATATATTCTGGGTCGTGGTGAAATTCTGAGTCGATTTGAGCATGTCCGTCCGTCCGTCTGTTGAAATCACGCTAACTTCCGAACGAAAAAAGCTATCGACTTGAAACTTGGCGCAAGTAGTTGTTATTGATGTAGGTCGGACGATATTGCAAATGGGCCATATAGGTCCACTTTTACGTATAGCCCCCATATAAACGGACCCCCAAATTTGGCTTGCAGACCCTATAAGAGAAGCAAATTTCATCCGATCCGGCTGAAATTTGGTACATAGTCTTAGTATATTGTCTCTAACAACCATGCAAAAATTGGTTCACATCGGTCCATAATTATATATAGCGCCCATATAAACCGATCCCCCGATTTGGCTTTCGGAGCCTCTAGGAGAAACAAATTTCATCCGATCCGGCTGAAATTTGGTACATGGTGTTGGTATATGGTGTCTAACAACCATGCCAAAATTGGTATATAACGGTCCATAATCATATATAGCACCCATATAAACCGATCCCCAGATTTGGTTTTGGAGCCTCTTGGAGGAGCAAAATTCATCTGATTCGGTTGAAATTTGGTACATTTCGCAAGTATATGGTCGCTAACAACCATGCCAAAATTGGTTCATATCGGTATATGGTTATATATAGCCGATCCCCAATCACACAAAAATTGGTCCATATCGGTTCATAATCATGGTCTACCAAAATTTTATTTCTATAGAAAAATTTTGTCAAAATTTTATTACTATAGAAAATTTTGTCAAAATTTTATTTCCATAGAAAATGTCAAAATTTTATTTCTATAGATCATTTTTTAAAAATTTTATTTTTATAGAAAATTTTGTTAAGATTTTATTTCTATTGAAAATTTTGTAAAAATTTTATTTCTATAGAAAATTTTGTCAACATTATATATACAGAAAATTTTGTCAAAATTTTATTTCTATAGAATTTTTTTTCAAAATTTTATTTCTATTGAAAATTTTGTCAAAATTTTGATTGATATAGAACATTTTTTCTAAATTGTATTTCTGTAAAAAATTTTGTCAAAATTTTATTTCTATAGATAATTTTTTCAAAATTTTATTTTTATAGAAAATTTTGTCAAGATTTTACTTCTATTTAAAATTTTGTCAAAATTTTATTTCTATAGAAAATTTTTTCAAAATTGTATTTCTATAGAAAATTTTGTCAAAATTTTATTGCTATAGAATATTTTTTTTAAATTTTATTTCTGTAGAAAATTTTGCAAAAATTTTATTTCTATAGAAAATTTAGTCAAAATTTTAGTTCTATAGAAAATTTTGTCAAAATTTTAGTTCTATAGAAAATTTTGTCAAAATTTTATTTGTATAGAAAATTTTGTCAAAATTTAATTTTTATAGAAAAATTTGTTAAAATTTTATTTTTTATAGAAAATTTTGTCAAACTGAATTATATACATATTTAATTGGACTTTTTTGTTTAATATATACCCTGTATGACTAACTTACAATTTAGAAGACGGTCTTACGAAGTTTTCAAATACCTTGCCATCGCCAAGTGTTACCACAATCCAAGTAATTCGATTGTGGATGACAGTCTCTAGTAGAAGTTTCCATGGTGGAGGGTACATAAGATTCGGCCTGGATGAACTTACGGCCGTATATACTTGTTTTTTCTTTCACTGAAACTATAAAGTTTTATCACTTTATAATCCGTGGAAGTTGTTTTAAGGCCACTTGCATGTATCTCATTAAAACTCGATGGATGTTGTAGCACGATGCACTAATAACTAACCCCCATATTCATAAAAGTTAACGTAAACTTTAAACCTACTTTTACCATACAAATTCCTGTCGGTAAATTATTATGAATATAGGCATAAATCTTTTTGTTTAAAACAATTTCATCTCTTTTTGTTAAAATATATGGAGCCCTGAAAAGGGCTGTATCATCTGGTACCGATTTTGTTGCTGTTGTTATGTTATTGGTTGTTTGGTTCCTTATTTATGTTTTTTATTATTTTTTGTGTGTGTTTTTTTTTATTTTTTTGAATTTTTCGAAAATTTGGCAAGATTTCGATGACATATCCAGACTATGATATCCAGTGTTTTTAGATAAATGGCAAGAATTTTATTTTCTTAAGACAGATCACAAAAGCTTTTTGTTTCAAGGTATCCAAATTTGTTTGATTTCCAAGGGTTAATGGGTATAAGGTCAACATAGAACACAACACAATAAGCTCAAATCGAGAGATGACAGGAAATTATCTAAAAAGAGAAGAAGAGAAAACACAAGATATTAGATAGCTTGAAAATTAGGTTTATTTATTTTATTAAATTATTTTTTATAATAATATTTCTAATAATTTTCGATTACAATCCCCCATGTTCCGATATTCGGAATCGCAAGAATTTATTTTTCTTGCAACGAAAAAATTGATATACTCTCGAACTCCAATACAATTTTAATTTGTACTTCCCATTAAAGAGAACAACAATGTTACCAAGATTTAAGTTTAAAAGTTTCAGAGCTAAGAAATTATGGCCAAAGAAATTTTTGCGATTCCGAATTTCGGAACATGGGGGAATGTTTATTCTAAATATTATTAATTTTCTCTCAATAATAATTACCTTGTGTCTATGTCGCCCGAGATTTAATTCAATTTAAGTCTCATATTGGGTTTTGGCAATTGGGGATTTTTAAATTTCCTTTCCATATTTTGCAATATTTATTTTTTTGTGTTTTTAATGTTTTTTTATATCTTTGTTTTGTTCTCTTAAACCTGTAAGACGGTTTTCAATATCCAGTCTCTCTTTACTGCAAAAATCTCTGCTAGGTCATTGACCGACTCTTCTTTTCTATAGTTTGCTCCATGGACTATTCGCATTCGTTTATTCTGCTCTCACGATATCTCTCTCTCTCGCGCGCGCGATCTTCATACGTCATTCATACTCGTGTGCCTTTTTCTATGACATACTCACGAGTTGCAACAGCATCATTCTCACTGTTGCGTTAGCGCAGAGTCTCACAAATACCCTGCTCTGAGAGAGAGTTATCACTTTGCTTACTCTCTCGGTCATAGCTTCAGGGTTACTCTCGTAAACATAATAGCAACACTCTTTTTATGTTTGGATGTTGTGTGGGGTTCTTAAAGAAAAACAAGCGAGCTTCCGGTTTCCCTTGAAAGGGGGCCTGTTTAGTTGGTGTAACGGTAAAAGAAAAGACAAAATTTTTGTGTTGTTGTTATCGTTTGATAAAAATCATAAATGTCTCTCTTTCTCTGTATCTCTCTCTGTATTGTATTAAAGACCCTTCTTTTTCTGGGAGTTGAATGCCGATCTTTGGTTATCATTCTCCTGCACGCTTGTATTCCGGTGGCCAGCAAAAAAGAGCATTGTCCTCTTTTTCTTCTTTTTGATTAAAAAACAGAAATCATAATTTCGCGGCTGACTCCGAGAGCGAGACGTTGGGCGCCAACGAAATTATAGCAAAAACAAAAAATATGTTTTTCACACTGTTTCCCATAATAGAAATGAAAAATAAAAACGAAATAAGTTGGAGAGCGTTTTTAAGCGGTTTTCTCTTTCTTAATGCAGAATTGACGTAGAGCGGCTAATGAATTCGAGGTGGTCAGATTCTCTGGTGAATCAAGTTTGGCGCTGAGTAGCGAAGAGGTGTTTTGCGGCTGTGGCCTATTGCTGTGAGTCGATGAGTTCGTAGTGCTGCCCAACGAATCGAACATTGAGGATAGGGCATTTAGCGAATCACTGGGATATTTCTTCTCTCCACCATCATAGGATTTAATGCTGGAGGCCGGTGATTTCGGTGTCATCGATCTATGGCTGTCGGTGGGACTGCGTGGAGGCAAGAGACGCGATTGTGGACTAGTGGCCATTTTGGGCGACTGTTCGTGACATTCTTTGGTGTTGTTATTGTTATTATTATTATTGTTGTTGGAATAATCAGTTCCATTGGAATTAACACTCTCAACCGCCGATCGTTCTTTGGGACTTCCACGAAGACGTTGCTCTCCCTCATCATTATCAGCCTCCTCATCCATTTCAGCTTTGATTTCTTGTTTGATTTTTGGCACTTGATCCACAGTCAAATTTGTGGCACATTCTCCTCCATCCAATTTTTCCATGGGCATTTCTCTTTTGATATCCATATCACAATCCATTTTAGTAGCAGCCAATGCCACAGACTCTTCAGCATAGCTTTTTTCTGGAGTGGGATTTTCCATTTTCCTGGAATCATTATGGGTTTCAGCACTGCATTCGCTGGCACTACGTTCACTACTGGTATAGCGATAGTGTTGGAAGTACGGATCGGATGTATCTATCAAGGGCTTATTGTAATCGACATTCTCATCGATACCCAAGCGCTTGAGAATATTGGAAGCCACAGGTGAGGTATTTTTAGTGGACGAATTGGAGGGACTGGTGGCCGGTAGACTGGCATGCCGGGGTGGTGTATCAAAACTTGTGGTAAACATTTGCTCTATGGCACTCAGGACCGAAGAGGACCCTGGTGCGGCTTTGTTGGCACCATTCTTGGGCTCCATTAAATCTGGAGATTTGGTTTTGTTAAGTACATTTGCAGCAGCCATATGGTTCTTGGAAGACTCGTCAGGTTTGATGCCCGAGATATATTGACGCATACGTTCTGCGAAGAGAGCCGCTTCAGTTTTATCCGATCCAGGTCCCATACCGGGACGTTGCATTTTCTGCATTTCCATTTCATGCTCCAATTGATCTTGAGCCCCCTTCATCTCTAGCAGCTTGCGTACAGGCAAAGATTTTTCTCGCTTTTTGGGAGCAGGACGTTTGCGATTGCCGGCGGCACCACCACCTCCCATGGACTGCATCAAAGGTTCGGCATAATGATTATTTTTGGCCATGTGATTACTGAGATCTCCCAAGGAATTGAAAGCCTTATCGCACACCTTGCAAGTGAGTACGGCACTAAGGGTACGGCTTTCTTCGGAACTTAGACTTTGGCTTTCTTTACCCTCTCCCGGACCGGAGTTGGGTGTCGACTTCATTGAGATAGTTTGCTCTTGTGATAGGATGTTGGTGTAATGCTGCGTCTCCTGCATATGTTTGGTCATCTCATTGAGGGAACGGAAACTCTCACCACAACGCATGCATTTAAGGATTTGCATGGCCTGCTCCACACCCTTGCCCAGCCATACATTTTGGCCACGAACCAATTTACGTGGCAGAGGAGTGGGAGGATCTCCCCGATATTGGAATGCATTTTTGGCAGCTTGCGAGGGACCCGAATTATTCCCCTTATTATGGGGCTGTCGCAAATGATTGCCCCCTGGTGGAGGTTGATTAGGTGGAGGAGGTCGCTCATTGGCCGTGGGTAAATTACCGAAGGGCGGAACATTTACCCCACAGTGCTTGCTGTCTTTCATGTGAGTGGTTAGGGCCTCCAAGGTGGGGAAACTTTGCTTGCACCAAACACAACGGAATACCGAACTGGCCACTCCTTTATTTTGCCAATGCGACTGCCAGATATTGTGGCGAGTCTTGGTTATACCCTCATTGGCTGGAGGTGGAGCTGGGGAAGTTTGTACCGGAGCTGGAGGTTGAGGAGTAACCGGTTGGGCATTGGCTTGGCTATTCGAAGAAGGACGAGAATTTTTCTCTTTACGAGGTCCTTTCACTATATCGGACATCTTTTCCAAAGGATCCACCACTAAATCACTTTTACCATTCCAATCGGGAAATTGCCCAGACCTGAAGATATTAGCGGCGGCTACAGCAGCCAAATAGGGATTAACTCCAGGCATCATATGATTCGTAGGAACTTGCTGGCTAGGAGGAGCCGCAGCGGCCAAAGGAGGACTATCGGATTTGAAGATTTTCTTTACTTGTATCTGACCCAAGGAAGCATCCGTTTCAGTTTCATCCTCGGCAGAACGTTTTCGGGTACCACAAGATAAATCCAAAGGATTGTTGCCATCATTGGCCTCCTCCTCTTCTTCTTCTTCATCGGAAGCAGCTGGTTCCGCTGATCCAGAACGGGCAAAAGGATTTGTACGAAAATCTAAAGCTTCGGAATGATTACTGGAAGCCGTGGGCGAGGCTTGTGGAGGAATTTTAAAAGCAGCAGCTGCGGCTGCAGCCTCAGGGGGTATGGGTAATGGCAAGCGGGGACCAGCACCCAAGGGAAAGCCATATTGTTGAGCAGCAGCAGCTACCATATGTAAATAGGCTTCCATTGAGGGGGGTTGGGCTGGCAAATTTGGAATGGCTGGGAAAGCAGAACCCGGTGATGAGGGCAATGGAAGAACACCGGCAGGCGGTTGACTGCTAATGCTATTCTCACGATGATCTTTACCATTCTCTGAGGAATTTGATTCATGTGATGGACATCGTTCACTGGAATTTGCTGACTCTGTTGAACGGGGTCGGGCTGTAGGCAAAGCTCTGAAAGAGAGAACAAAAATAACACAATATGAGTATGGTAATAAATCTTAGGATGGGTGAGTTGAGATGAAAACACAAACTACCTCCTACTTGAATTATGATCCCTCGCCTCTTTGTGTGTGTGTGTGTTGGTTTCTACCTAACCAACCCCTTCCCATGGATAATGAACTAAATATAAATGCGAGTGGTATCAACCACCTTTCCTCAGCCGCCACATATAGAATCCATTAACTTATGAGAAATGTATTCTATCACCACTAAATGATTTCAACTAATCTTAAAAATAGCTCACAATATGTCAACGTTTTTATTTGTTATGCAAATCAAGCGAAACGACGACGCGATATAAAGCAAATATAAAATAGATCTCTCCTAGGTATGTGTTGGCTATAGATGATTGTAAAAAAAAAAAACAACAACAACGAACATTTTTTTATTATTATTAATCTTCGTTTTCATCATCTCTAGGGTGGCTGTAGCAGTAGAGAGTCATAGCATAGAGAGCTATGTTAATGGCGAATAAAACTGTGTGACGCTGTCATTGTCAGGCATATTAAAAATCTACATCATACAGGGGGTCATTGTGAGAAGAGGGACAAAGTAGGAAAACTAAATAATAAAATATTTTGATAAATTGAGGGATTTGCTAGGGGATTAGAGAAAAAACATATTTAATATATATTTTTTTAATATTGTTTTTTGGTGTTTAATACAAAAATATATTATAGATCCAATCAAACCACTGTGCCTGTCACCATGGTAATAAACCATTTTTATATGTTTGCTTAAATGGAAATATATATACCAAAGATCAGCCCAGATCAATGAAGACTGAAAGAGACATATTAATGCTATTGTCTGTTTTTTGTTTTTTTTTCTATGAACAAAATATTGCAAAATATCAAAGGAATTTAGGATGATAAAAAGCCTCAAAGGTTTGTGTTTTTTTACATATAAATAAGAATGTCTAGTGTCTAGAGAAATATAAAATGATATAATTTTAATGATTTTTATATGTCATATAGGCGTTGATGATTCCTATTCCTATATATGAGTCATCATCTTTTTCTATGTCAATATCAATTATTTGCATAAATCATTTCTTCTAGAGAATATTTAGTAATAACCGGAGCTACACATACAGAGAAAAAAAAATATCACCAAAATTTTTCCTATTAAAATTTTAATTGAATTTTAAAAAAATATTCAATTTTCAAAATTTAATTGAGTCAACAAATTTTTGAAATGAAACAAAAATCAATCACAAAAATTAATTGGATCAATTAATGTTTTTAATTGGTACAAATTATTAAAATTTTATCGACGAAAAAGGCTAAATCCTTTGTAGAAAAATTGCGAATTTTACGCGTTTTCCCTTGACCAAATTTTGACCCTTTACTTTTTTTGGATGCTTTGCTGATGGCCATAGAGATGTGACGACGAAAGTTCAAAGAAAAATTATCTTTTCCATCCAAGAGAATCTACGCATTGTCTTCTGACACTTGACAGATCATTGGTACGCAATGAAGTGAAGGTCCGAAAAGATAATGAAGAATATTTTTGGGGGATTCTAGAGGAGTAATCTATATCATTTACCAGGATTGTAAATTTCTTGAGCCGATTCTCCCCGCTTGATTAAGAAAAATTGCTCTTTCCCCAATTATAACACAACGGCTCACACCTTCCGCCTACCCATCCATCCTATTCTCCTGATTTAACTCCATCCGTTATCATTTTATTATGAAGTTATGAAGAAGGTTTTTTGGAATTCTAAAGATTTAATCTTTAGAATTTTTTTTAATTTTATCATTTAATTTTTCTAGTGTAAATAACTTTTCTAAGAATTGTTCTCTTTTTCCATAATATTCCGCACCCCTTTCTCTATAAATTCCTCTTGTTGCGTTTGCATTAACACCCAAACCGCTATCTAACTATACGCCATCACGCAAATTTTGACAGGTTTTTAATTTGTTTCACTGCTAGACTGGAGACATCTATATATCATTTAAATTTATATTTAATACATGCATGTATATATTTAAATACTTGTATATATGACCTCCAATGATTCACTAACGATTTCCAGCTGTTTTGTCAACATCGATACAATTATTAAGTATTATTCGTTGTGTCTCTTCGTTGGTTTTTTTTTTTGTATGATGTTTGCTCGCATTTTTTATGGTGATATTCAATTAAAATAAATTGACATACTTCAATGGTATCAAAAGCATTGCATTGCAGAATATGCGCTTTCGAAAAAAAAACGACTAACAAGAAATGAAAAATTATGATGGAGAGACGGGTATGAATGAAGCATATGGAGAATGTAGACAAGGTTTAATTAAATTTGTGGATAATCTTTAATAATATAACAAATAATAGAAATCTTCAAAAGGAAAGTTACTTAATATAATAAAGTTACTTAATATAATAAATATGAAAACCTCAGCTTGGAGTTTTGAGAAAAGCTCCGTTTTTTCAGATTTATTTTCTTCAATTCAGCTTTAAAGTACCATCCTTTCTAGGTGATTATAAACCCAGAGAAAGAATTCGAAAATTTTGTTAACCTTTCTATAGGAAAATTTTGTCAAAATTGGATTTCTATAAGAAATTTTGTTAAAATTTTATTTCTATAAGAAATTTTGTTAAAATTTCATTTCTAAAGAAAATTTTTTCAAAATTTTATTTCTATAAGAAATTTTGTCGAAATTTTATTTCTATAAGAAATTTTGTCAAAATTGTATTTCAATAGAAAATTTTGTCAAAATTTCATTTCTATAGAAAATTTTGTCAAAATTTCACTTCTATAGAAAATTTCGTCAAAACTTCATTTCTATAGAAAATTTTGTTAAAATTTTATTTCTTTAGGAAATTTTGCCAAAATTTTATTTCTATAGAAAACTTTGATACAATTTTATTTCTATAGGAAATTTTGTCACAATTTCACTTCTATAGGAGATTTTGTCAAAATTTCATTTATATAGAAAATTTTGTCAACATTTTATTTCCATAAGAAATTTTGTCAGAATTTCATTTCTATAGAAAATTTCGTCAAAATGTTATTTCTATAGAAAATTTAGTCAAAATTTTATTTCTATACACCCAAAAAAAAGTGGAAGAAAATGTAGGTTTATTTTAAAAAATTTTAATAAAAATATTTTTCTAATTGCAACATGTTATAAATAAGTTAATACTTTTTGTCAAACTGAAGAATTTTTTTTTTAAATAATTAATTTTTTTCTGTTGTTTAAGAAAATTTCATATGTTGAATGAAAAAATTGGATTTAAAAATTGTTAAAATGTCTTTAGCGGTGTACAAAGTTCAAGACAGATACAATTTTAGTAAAATGTACTCATTTCAGAGACTTATGAACTCAATTTAAGCAAACTTCTGCCATTTTAGGAAAATATGAACTATTTTATTTTGTAGTAAAATTGTTATATACAACTTTTTTCTTATTTTTAGTTCACGTCAATAAAGTTAGCAAAAAATTATTCAAATAAGGAACATTTACTCATAGTGTGCAAAATTTAACTAAAATCAACTAATCTTCATGAACTAAAATAAAGTTCAGTTGGCATTAGCGCCCGTTTTTTCTGGGTATAGGAAATTTTGTCAAAATTTCATTTCTATAGGAAATTTTGTCAAAATTTCATTTTTTTCAAAATTTTATCTAAATTTTATTTCTATAGGAAATTTTGTCAAAATTTTATTTCTATAAACAATTTTGTCAAATTTTATTTATATTAGAAAATTTTGTCACAATTTTATTCTATTAGAAAATTTTGCCAAAATTTTATTTCTATAGGAAATTTTGTCAAAATATCACTTCTATAGGAAATTTTGTCAAAATTTCACGTCTATAGGAAATTTTGTCAAAATTTCAATTCTAAAGGAAATTTTATCAAAATTTTATTTCTATAGTAAATTTTGGCAAAATTTTATCAACAGTTTATTTCAATAGAAAATTTTGACAAAATTTTAATTCTATAGGAAATTTTGTCAAAATTTCATTTCTATAAGAAATTTTGTCAAAATTTCATTTCTGTAGAAAATTTTGCAAGATTTTATTTCTATAGAAAATTTTGTCAAAATTTTATTTTATAGAAAATTTTGTGAAAATTCCATTTCTAAAAATATTTTGTCAAAATTTTATTTCTATAGGAAACTTTGTCAAAATTTATTTCTGTAGGAAAATTTATCAAAATTTTATTTCTATAGAAAATTTTGTTAAAATGTTTTGTTTTGTCAAAACTTCATTTCTATATAAAACTTTGTCAAAATTTTATTTTTTTTTTCAAAATTGTATCCAAATTTTTGTATTTCTATAGAAAATTTTGTCATAATTTTATTTCTATAGAAAACTTTGTTAGGTTAGTTTAGGTGGCAGCCCTATATATCAGGCTCACTTAGACTATTCAGTCCATTGTGATACCACATTGGTGAACTTCTCTCTTATCACTGAGTACTGCCCGATTCCATGCTAAGCTCAATGACAAGGGACCTCATTTTTGTAGCCGAGTCCGAACGGCGTTCCACATTGCAGTGAAACCACTTAGAGAAGCTTTGAAACCCTCAGAAATGTCACCAGCATTACTGAGGTGGGATAATCCACCGCTGAAAAACTTTTTGGTGTTCGGTCGAAGCAGGAATCGAACCCACGACCTTCTGTATGTATGTATTTTAATTCTATAGAAAATTTTGTCAAAATTTTAATTCTATAGAAAATTTTGTCAAAATTTAATTTCTATAGAAAATTTTGTCAAAATTTAATTTCTATAGAAAATTTTGTCAAAATGTTATTTCTATTGTCATGGGTTTCCTAGTTTAGCTGAGATTAGGATTAACCCATTACTCTCTGCATGCTGGGGTAATGGGTCCCACTGATTTAGTGGTATATTACACCTGATGTAAGATATATATGTATCATCAAGTGTAGCTTCTTGTCACTTGCTAAAAAAAAAACGATTTAAAATGGCAATTGAAGGCTATTCTTAATGTTTTTATTTTATTTGTAGGGTCATAGACCTTAAGGATTATTCTTCAAAGGCACATTGTGTTCGTTTACTAGTTCTCTTATGGTTTTATTGGAATTTGATTTTATCTCATCTATATGTCTACTATCATAAAAAAATTATCATTCCGATTTTTCACCACCTTAACTGTTATTGATTTATATAAAAAATCAATGGTCAATATGAAAACGCCTCTCGATTTAATATCGATATACTTTTTTTTTGTTTTTAATTCTATTATTTATTATATTAGCATTACAAAATGCTTTTAACAACTATGTGGTCGACTATGCATTTTGGTGGCCCAGCCCGACAATAATGTTCCAACAACATTCATTTTTGTGCTATCATATCAGAGCTATAAATCATTTATTTTGTTCACAGCAAAAAGCAAATTAGTATCATATGTCAATATCACTGCTATTGGCTAATAATAATGTATAGATTTTAAGTTTAATAATTTATATTAAAACTATTAATAAATTTATTGGTTATAAGGTCATTCGAATATCAACAAAATTAAAAGCAAAGCATGTGAGAGAGAGCAAAAAAAAAAAAATGTGAATGAGAGGTGATAGTCAAAACAGATGGATAGAGAAGGACGGACAACGCAAAATTAAAAAAAAAAATCTTAAATTCCAAAGTGACAATCTCAATATTATCAAAGGTGGGGGAGGGGGGCAAGTAATTTGTTTATGGCATTTTTAATAATAGAGTTAACCATAAATTATTATTATTTTCCAATAAATTAAAAGCCACCAATGTTAAGTATTCTATGTAACAAACATTTTAACATGGAAATTATGACATTAGAAAAAAAAAACAAACTTGGACTAAACATTCTGGCATAAAAATTTATTTCGAAAAACTTTGGATTTTTTTTTTTTGTTTTAGAAAAAAAATTCTGCAATGTGGTTTACAACCCCATAATTATTCACCACCAAAATGGTCTATAATTACCAATAATTTTTGGTACAATGAACAAAGTTCAAATATGGTTGCTTGTCTTACCATTTGATGGTGGTGTTAATGTTAAAATTCTTTACGATTAGGGGTGTGTGTGTGTGTGATTATAGGGTAGATTTTATTGTCGTTGCCTACTTGCAAAGATCAATTATGGCCTTAAATATGGCTGATCTTTTTATTATTTTATACTCCCTATATCTCTATATATAAATAAAACTGTCATTTCATTTTGAATGTTCTATAATGAATGGCATTAACAATGATTGCTTATGAAATATCACTCAATCGCCCCCCATCCCCTATCGATACCTTGACACATGTTATTACTGATTTTTATGGTATGATGTTAATGTTGTTGTTGTTGCTGCTGTTATTACTTTTTGAAATGACACAATAATAATTTCACTTTGCTTAATTAATTTGAATTATTAGATAATTCCAAAAACAAAAAATGAATAACGAAAAATATACAATGTCTTAAGGTTAGTCCAAAGGCGATAAGAATTGAAATAGGGGACACATGTGGAGAATTTATTATATCTGACAAGACTTGTCAGACACCAACACACACACACACACACAAAATATTGATATAGTTTTGATTCTGACGAAATGACAATTTTATATTGACCTTTCAGGCATTGGACATATTTTTATTGGGAAAATAATAAAAAACATTGAAATTTATTATATTTAAAATTATTAATAATAGTGATGTGGAAACATATCATCAAATATGTGGCCTTAGATTTTCATAATAAGTGTGCGTATAATAAATTTTACAAACAAAAAAAAAAACGATTTTTAAATATACAATAAACGAATTAATCAAGATTCCTACTGTACCTATCTACTAAGAGGAAATTAATTCAGGCATTTGACGAAAAGATAATAACCGATAATAAAACTTATTGAAAAATATCATATTTTTGTAGATTTAGGGCAATTATTTGTTAGCATAGGTTTTCGAAAAGGTAATAAAAAACACGATCTTTAAATATACAATAAACGAATTGATCAAGATTCCTACTGGGCCTAACTACTATGAAGAAATACATTTAATGATTCCATGTTGAGCTCAATGACAAGGGACCTCCTTTTTTATAGCCGAGTCCGAACGGCATTCCACATTGCAGTGAAACCACTTAGAGAAGCTTTGAAACTCTCAGAAATGTCACCAGCATTACTGAGGTAGGATAATCCACCGCTGAAAAACTTTTTGGTGTGCGGTCGAAGCTGGAACCGAACCCACGACCTTTTGTATGCAAGGCGGGCATGCTAACCATTGCACCACGGCGGCGTAAACTAAATCCTATTGGGTTGACCGGCAAAAAAGCATAATTATATTTTGACGAAAGCAATGAAGGGAAAGGAGCCCATCACTGTACAATGTTTAGAATACACTATTTCCATATAAATTATGGTGTGATTTTCAACATACAAAGTTAATTTATTTTCAATATATTATATAGAAGTTTATCAAGATTCCTACTGTTCCCATCTACGGGGAACAAATATGTTTAGAGGATTGAAAAAACAATCACAAATAATAATACATATAACAAATATCATATACCTTATTTTTTTATATTAATCTAGGTTCTGAAAAGCAAATAGCTAAAAAGCCTAGAGGGTTGAAGCAAAAATAGATTTTGACGAATAGAAAGAAAGGAGCCCTTCACTGTACAATAGTTAGAATACCTAATTTCCATATAAATTATCGGTCTATATTTTTACCATATAAAATTAATTCCTTATCCAAAATATTTTCTATATATAATTAAAGAGTTGATCAAGATTCCTACTGTTCTTATCTACTATGAAGAAATATATTAAGAAAATTGAGAAAATATTCATAATTAATAATATTTCTAAAAAACGTATATATTTTTTTTAATTTTAGTTTGATATTTCTTTGCGTCCTAAAAGCAATTGGTTTAAAGTAAATCCTACGACCTGAAATCGATCCGACGAAATGAATGAAAATGTTCGTTTAATAAACAATGGTTAACATACACTATTTCCATATAAATTATCTAGCGATATGATATCGTATACAGTGTGATTTTCATCATGCAAAGTTAATTACTTATCAAAAATTATTTTCAATTTACTCAAGTTGATCAAGATTCCTACTGTACCCGTCTACTATGAAGAGGGGCTTAAACATAATTAACACTTATAAAATAATATTTTTTAGTTTTATTTAGGTCAATTATTCGTTAATATAGGTGTGCGTAAAGCAAATAGCGCAAAATAAAACCTAGTGGGTCGATCTGGAAATAGCTCGACAAAAAGAAGGAAATACCTCCTTCATTGATCAATGGTTAGCATACATTTTCGATATAAATTATCTGGCGATGTAGTAACGCATATAGTGTTCTTTTCACTATACAAAATTAATTAATATTTGCAATATACAATTAAAGAGTTGAACAATATTCCTACTGTTCTTATCTACTCTAAAGATATATAATAAAAGGGTTGAAAAAGAAATAGTAACAATTATTACTAAATAAAATCTACTATCATTGTTTGGAAAAGTGTCAAATATGAAGAGAATTTATGGAATTATTTTTAGGCTGTATAATATTTGGAGAAAATTTAAAATATCTGTAGGAAGACAAATTCCTTTAAATCGTTTAAAGGAATTATTAAAAAAGTGATGGCAAAAAAATTTACAAAAAAAAAAAGTGCCAAAAAATTTACAAGAGTTTAATAGTTAGTAAGACAATAAAATTGTATAATTAGGAGCAATAAAATAAATTGAAGCAACCATAACGCTGATACCGAGGAAGCCTTAAACTCATCTCTTTTGTTGGATTACCTTATAAAAAGGCTGTATACAAAATTGGACCAAGAACTTAAGCAAGAGGTTAATAATAGAATCAAATTTACAAAGGAGGTCCCTTAGCTTTGAATATGATTATTTCTTTATTTTTTTTTTCTTTTGCCTATCTATCTGTTATGCATTACAGTACTTTGCAAACCTTGGATATTTTTTCTAGATTTTTCGAACGAAATAATTCGTTGAAAAATTAATTAAAAATAACTAGCACCATTCTATAAAATTGCATTTGGTAATAAGCTTGTTTAAAAATATGAACTTGATAAATAATAATTTATTCAAAAAAATTATAATAATCGATAATAAGAAGCTCATTAAAATGAATAAAAGTAAAACAAACACAGAATCTCAATCTTATCCAAGTGGACATAGAAATTGATTCAAAAATTTAATGATATAAAACATTTTAAGATTGGAGACATTGTCTTAAAAAAAAAAAACTAAACAAATTTGAATTAAAATTATAAAATAATACCAGAAGCCAAATATAGCTAATGAAGGTTTGAGTAGAATTTTTGGTGAATTTTAATTACTGAAATTCCCAGCACATAGAACATGAAACTTTCAATTTTCTAATATGAAATGTCAATCAATGTGTATTACGGATGAGATCATTTGATTAATCAAATCAAATCAAATTAGATGATCCTCCAGCTCATCAATATTTAATGATTGACATTTTTAATTAGAATACGATAATACGCATAGACTTAATTAATGGAGATTAAGACTAAACTACTGAAAACAGTTTTAAAATAAAATATTTAAGGTAAGCTGGTTTTATTTAATTTATTTTTAGGAGAATTATTTAATCCCAGTTTATGGCTAAACAGCCAAACATTCTTCATTGATGGTTAATATGATAATCATTTCCATAAGAGCTGGCGCTTTGCCGATCAGGGTGATGTGAAATAAAGTAAAATATTTTTCGTATATACACAAATGGAATAAAAAATTAACATTTAAGCTTCCTAATATAATTACGTAAGTTGTCTACTATCCTGGTCTATTATTTCTGGAATCATTTTAATATATTTTCTTTATAAAATATTATTTCCTTATATCGAATCCATTAAATTGTTATTCCATAGGATAATCCAATAACATTTACATACCGAATTTTGTAATACTGGATAGGTTAATGGTTAATTGCTCAAACTTTTTATAGGGTATACAATTTTAAAATTCTCTTCGTAGACTGAAAGACATTTCTGAACAGCTTACACTGCTACATACAAAAAAATATCAATTAATTTTATTGTCAATACATTTTAAATTATGTTTAAATTTGAGCTAACAACGTAATTTGTAAATACAATTACGATTTTAGTAATATTTTGTCACATTAGCAACCAATTTTGTTATATCAACAAAAATTTTGTTGAACTTAAAAATTTTCTGTAACAACAATTTATTGTTAGTTCAAAAATTATAATATTATTTTGTGTGTACCTCATGCCTAATTGGGATACCAAACTCTTTCTAAGTCAATTGAATCATGTCCATCTCTCTGTATTCTTTTTGCAATGTCATAAAATTTGTCCGTTCATCTGTCCTGTTTTTAATGCAACTCTTAAAATAGTGAGTTTTAAAAATTAATTGGTTTAATTAATTATCTTAATTAAATCAAAAATTTAAATTTAAATTAAAAAAATATTAAACATTTTTAACCGATAACCACATAGTCACGTTTCTGTTCTAAATACAGCAACAGTTATTTGGTGAGTGAATGGCTGGGAGAGACTAAGCGAGAGAATGAGAGAGAGAGAAAAGAGAAATATCACGACTACAGCCAAATGATAGCCATGTTGTGTAAAAAATAATTTATGGTTTTCTCAAAGATTGTGATATATTTCTATTCTATATTGAAATTAAATTTATGTTTAAGACTAAAATAAAATAAAATAAACGAATAAATTATTTTGGAGTAGACTAAATTATAAAAATATAAATATTTTTTTTAGTTTTTAAATTGCTATGGAGTAATTTTATTGGTTTTAAAATTAAAACAAGATAATAATAATAAATTAAATTAAATTAAATGAAAATAAATTAAATTAAATTAAAATAAAATAAAATAAATTAAATTACATTAAATTAAATTAAATTAAATTAAATTAAATTAAATTAAATTAAATTAAATTAAATTAAATTAAATTAAATTAAATTAAATTAAATTAAATTAAATTAAATTAAATTAAATTAAATTAAATTAAATTAAATTAAATTAAATTAAATTAAATTAAATTAAATTAAATTAAATTAAATTAAATTAAATTAAATTAAATTAAATTAAATTAAATTAAATTAAATTAAATTAAATTAAATTAAATTAAATTAAATTAAATTAAATTAAATTAAATTAAATTAAATTAAATTAAATTAAATTAAATTAAATTAAATTAAATTAAATTAAATTAAATTAAATTAAATTAAATTAAATTAAATTAAATTAAATTAAATTAAATTAAATTAAATTAAATTAAATTAAATTAAATTAAATTAAATTAAATTAAATTAAATTAAATTAAATTAAATTAAATTAAATTAAATTAAATTAAATTAAATTAAATTAAATTAAATTAAATTAAATTAAATTAAATTAAATTAAATTAAATTAAATTAAATTAAATTAAATTAAATTAAATTAAATTAAATTAAATTAAATTAAATTAAATTAAATTAAATTAAATTAAATTAAATTAAATTAAATTAAATTAAATTAAATTAAATTAAATTAAATTAAATTAAATTAAATTAAATTAAATTAAATTAAATTAAATTAAATTAAATTAAATTAAATTAAATTAAATTAAATTAAATTAAATTAAATTAAATTAAATTAAATTAAATTAAATTAAATTAAATTAAATTAAATTAAATTAAATTAAATTAAATTAAATTAAATTAAATTAAATTAAATTAAATTAAATTAAATTAAATTAAATTAAATTAAATTAAATTAAATTAAATTAAATTAAATTAAATTAAATTAAATTAAATTAAATTAAATTAAATTAAATTAAATTAAATTAAATTAAATTAAATTAAATTAAATTAAATTAAATTAAATTAAATTAAATTAAATTAAATTAAATTAAATTAAATTAAATTAAATTAAATTAAATTAAATTAAATTAAATTAAATTAAATTAAATTAAATTAAATTAAATTAAATTAAATTAAATTAAATTAAATTAAATTAAATTAAATTAAATTAAATTAAATTAAATTAAATTAAATTAAATTAAATTAAATTAAATTAAATTAAATTAAATTAAATTAAATTAAATTAAATTAAATTAAATTAAATTAAATTAAATTAAATTAAATTAAATTAAATTAAATTAAATTAAATTAAATTAAATTAAATTAAATTAATGTAATGTAATTTAACAAAATATAAATTGGCTTATGTCACCTAACTGAATGCCTCTATTTAACTATTTGTTGTGACAGTTTTTTGAATTAAAATAAATAAAAAAAAATTAATATATTTAAAAAAATAATAATAAATTAATATAATTTAAATAAAATTGAGTTAACATAATTAAAAAAAAATAAAAATAAAAAAATAAAAATATTATAGCTGATGGCCTTAGCAACCAATGCTACTTTTCTCTTTTTATCATACATTTACTGCACACAAAGAAAATTTCATTCAAATTGAGCCAACGAAAATTTTTCATTGATACAACGAAACATTTTCATTAAGACAATGAAAATGTTCGTTAATAGTACGAAACTTTTCGTTGACTAACAAAAAATTCGTTATAATAACGAAAAATTTCGTTATATCAATGAATTTGTTTCATTGGCTCAATTTTAATGACACATTTCATTAATATAACGAAACTTTTTCTACCGTGTGTATGATTAAAGTAAACAATAAATAAATTAATTTTATTTAACCAAATCATGTCAACAAATTGCATGGTACTCTTTAACTATTTTTTTGATTTTTGTTTTTTTTTTTTTTTTGATCATTTCTAGAATTAATATAATTTAACAATATTAAATTAATATAATTTAAGAACACTAAATTAACTCATGGCACCTGTATGAAGGATACTCTTTAATTAACTATATATTTTTTTAAATCTTTGATAGTGTACATAAGCCAGACACCAAACAGTTGTATAAAAAATTGAAAATTAATTGTATGTACTAAACAAAAAACAAATATTGTTTAGGATCCAGAAAAAAGATATGTCTTGCTCAAAATCATTGAATTTTTTATTAAAAAAAAATTAAGAATCTTCCCACCTAATTATCAATAAATCTTATTAAAGTCTCCTACTATAATTTGATAATTTTCTAAGTTTTACGTTTTATGTTTTTTTTTCTGTTAGGAAATTTATATCCATAGAAAAGGGAGCCACCGTGGTGCAATGGTTAGCATGCCCGCCTTGCATACACAAGGTCGTGGATTCGATTCCTGCTTCGACCGAGCACCAAAAAGTTTTTCAGCAGTGGATTATCCCACCTCAGCAATGCTGGTGACATTTCTGAGGGTTTCAAAGCTTCTCTAAGTGGTTTCACTGGAAAGTGGAACGCCGTTCGGACTCGGCTATAAAAAGGAGGTCCCTTGTCATTGAGCTTAACATGGAATCGGGCAGCACTCAGTGATAAGAGTTCACCAATGTGGTATCACAATGGACTGAATAGTCTAAGTGAACCTGATACATCGGGCTGCCACCTAACCTAACCTATCCATAGAAAAAAAAAGATATGTCTAAAATCTTAAATCTTATTAAAGTCTCCTACTATAAGTTGAATTCAATCATATCTGCAATACTTATCACGATTTTTGTTTATTATTTTCTAAGTTTATATAGATTTTGGATTTAATGTATTTTTAGGTTTTTTTTTTTGTAAGGAAATTTATATCCATAGAAAAAAAGATATATCTTGCTCAAAATCATTGAAATTTTTATAGACAAAAATGAAGAATCTTCCCACGTAATTATCAAATTGAATTCAATAATATCTGCAATAATAATCTTGATTTTTGTTTATCATTTTCTATCTTTATATAGATTTTGGATTTAAACTGAAATTTTTTCTCTAGTGCCCAAAAAATATGTTATAATTTTATTCGAAATAGCTTTTTCTATAAAAAATTTCTAAAAAAATTAACTACCTATTTGCCAAATGATTTAAACATTCATAAAGATTTTTAAATTAAATCATATTTATATATTTCATTTAATTATTTTATTCGACGATTTTAATTAAACTGATTTCATCAAAACTGAGTTTCCCAACATCAAAACTAAGTTTCCTGTCCTTAATTATTTACCAAATAAACTAAAAACGAATTATTTTCATATAGTTTTCATTTTCTCATGTGAAAAATAAATAAATTCTAAAATTCTACATACTACCGGTAAACATCTGAACAATGTTTGTTTTCTTTGTATTCAATGTCTCAAGTACATTTTTCAAAAATTATTTTTTTTTTACAAAAAAAAAAAATATATTTAAAGAAATAACTTCCATTTTATTAACCACAAAAAATTAATAAAAATTTAGTTTATTTAGAAAATCATATATTTTAAATAAATTTTGTATTATATTATTTATTTGATATAAATATAACATATATTTATTTTATTTAAATATTAAGTTTATATTTTTTTTTTATTTGCACCAGGTCTGTTGTTTTCATTTTCCATATTTTCAAACACCTAAATATTTTAATAATTTTAATTTATAAAAAATTATTTATTTTAATTAAATTTTGTATTTATTTATGTTTTTTATAAAATTTGTTATTTTAGTAATTTTTTATTTAGATTTACTATTATTATTATTTCATTTATATAAATATTATATTTATTAAATTTATTTAAGAATTAAGTTTTTTCTTTATTTACATCACAGTTGTTGTTTATTTAATTTTTTATATATTTCCAACCACCCAAATATTTTCCTTAATATTCATTCTAAATAGCTATCCCCCACTTAGCAGCTAATTTATTAATAAAATTTGATGAACGAAAACGATGCTACTAATCTTTAGAAATTTTATAGAACAAAAAAAAAACCATCAAAAATAGAAAAAAACAAATCAAAATTTCTTTTGATTTATTTTGACACCATAGACTTACCCCGCATTCAAGGCCTGGCGATAGATTTCTAACATTAAAGCTTCGTGCAGCATTTTGAGATTTTTTTCTTTGTATTTTGTGGAGGTGGTTGTAGTTAATGATGAAAAAAATATATTTTTTTCTTAGTTTGTTGTTTTACTCTAGTGAGAGCGAGAGTATAAGGAGAGCAAATACAATGAATGAAAAATCCGTTTTATATTTTTTTTTTTAAATTATAGAACGGTGTTTATGGTAGATTTGTATATATAAAAAAACTGTTTTTTTTTTGCTCTCTGGGCTATGATCACTAAAGCCAAAATTATTAAATTATGCTAAACGCTGTATCTGTATTTGCCTTCTTATGATGAATTGGATGTTAATTTGGAAGGTTTGAAGTTTTTTTATTTAAAATATTTTTTTTTTGTTCTTATGTTATTTAAATTTTTAATAAATTATTGTTGTTGTTGGGGATAGTTTGTTGTTTTGTTTTAGTTGTTGGGTATTTTTTTTTTGTTTGCACTATGTACGCGTATAATTGTTGTGTGTTTTGTTTAAAACTATTTTCGTTTTTTTTTTATTTAGAGAAAAAAATTTCCTTTTGTTTAAGTTAATTTTAGAAAATATTTGTTTTTCATTAAATTTTATTTTAAATATTTTTGTATTTTAATTTAATTAATAATTGCAGTGAATCGTATACATTCGGTTAAATTTTTTTTGTTTTGTGGAAAGGTAAGGTTTAGGATTTGATTTTTTTGTTGTTTGTTATTTGTTTACATCGACTTTGTATATTTTTAGTATGTTTTTTTATGAGCAATTTTTTTTTAATTTTAATTTAGGAAAAATATTTTATTTTTTGCACTCTACGTTTTAAGTTACTTAATAAATAATTTAATTTTTTTTATTAGTAATAATATTTTGTTTCTTAAATATTTGTATTGTATTGTTGATTTTGTTTCATTTTACGTATACTTTGTTAACAAATTTTTTGTTGTAAGTTTTCTGAGGTTTTTGTTGGAAATATGAATGGGGCTTTTTGTTGTTGTTGTTAATTTTTACTGGTATTTGGATTTCTTTTTTAATCAGTCTTGTTTTTTTTATTTTTTAAGTAAATGTATTTCCATTTTTGTTTTGAAATAATTTTTGTGTAAGGTGTCAATTTAACGTTTTATAGCATTTGACTAGATATGAATTCATATTCATTTTTAATTCTTTTAATTAAATAAAAATCTTTTTTGTTTTCTTATTTCTTGTAACACTTCACTATTCTTGATTCACATTATTTTTTTTTTGAAAAAGATTTTTTTTGTCATGATTATTCTTTCATTTGTTGTGTCCACAAATCTTTTTTTGCTCTTGTCTTTCCCGTGAATTCCACACAAACCAAAACAAAAATCTTGTTTGTTGTGCGTATGATGGCGTGGTGGCGTATGTATTTCCGTTATAGCCAAATAACCGTCGTTAACCGTTTGAGAGTCAAACAGCGAATGTCGTCACTTAATCACACAGAAAACATTCAATGCTGCTTTGACTTTACTGAGCTGCCGCATGCTCTGCTTTTATTATCGACGTCGTCCTCTGTGAGTTGACGTTGATGTTTTGTATGAGTGCTGTTCACCACTCTTTATTTGATTTCTTCTTCTCGTTTCACTTGTGTATTGTTTGTTGTCTACTACTACGACTCATCGATCGATGGATGGATGTGTGTTGCGATGTAGTGTTTCAAGAAGACTGACTGACTAGCTGACTGACAATACTCAGTTCAGGCCCCTGCAAACACACAAAGTTTTTGACTCTCGTAGTGTGTGCGCACACACAATCTCACATACACACAATCATACACTTGTATAGTTGTGGGCTCCCCTACCCCAAATGCTATAACAATTCTTTCACTCACCAAAAAATACGGTTAAGATGACAAACATTTAAACGAAGAGCACACATCACATCTCGTCTCCATAAACGAAGTTTGTTTGTTCTCTATGTTGTGTTGTTATAATGCTATATGGTTGATGAGATGAGTTGAGTACGACAACAACAACGACGACGACGACGACAACGACCGCGACGATGACTGCTACGATGTCTCAGGAAACCGAATATATGAGTTTGATGTGCTATGATGATGATGATGCGACAATAAGAGTGAGTGATGCTTTCTTTGTGCTCTGGCTCTCGTCACTTTGGTTATAGGTAAATAAATGCGTTTCAATGCTGAATTTGTATAGGGTATATTAGTTGGGAGTTTTTTTTTTGTATAGATGTGTGTATGTGTGTGGTGGGAATTCCTTGCTTGCAAAGCTCTTTACTCCTTTAGATTTTATTAATGCTTCTTCTTACTGGAAATCACCTTTGAGTTTTTTTATTAAATTTGAAGACCTCAAATCTCAATAGCAAAGACGGCAAAAGTGTAACAGTTTATTATAGGTTTTGTTGTTGTTTTTAGGTTATCACCATTATTGTTTTTTTTTCTTATTATATTGAATATACCTTTGTTGTCCATATAGGCCGAGGTTTATAAGAAGAAGAAGAAGAAGAACAATTTCAAATATTATATGACAACTTGTCTTTAGATGTTTGATGTTGCCTGTAAATTTTGTTGGAGTTTGCTGAAGGTTTGATTGATCCCTCCCCCTTTGTATTGAAGTATTTTCGTGTAGTCTATGGGGTCTATTACGATGAAGAGAAATATATTTGCTTAAACGAAGTTTGAACGACAGCTGTCATAATATTGGTATTTTCCTTTTCATCAAATCTCGTAATATGTGAAGTTGCAACAACTTTTCTTTCTTTTTATTTTTTTTTCGGGAAATATTTTCAATTCACTTGTCCTCGTTCAAGAGCTGTCATCACCATTTCAATCAATATTTTTTTCTCATACACTGAGTCATCATGCTTAGAAATAGTTCAAAGGTTGATTGGATGACTTTTTTTTTGCAATATAAAGATTGCAACAAGTATTCTAGGGAAATAAATGGGGAAAAATAATGAAAAATTAATTTTTTGTTAAAAACAAAATAGATGACAATTTATGGGATTTTTTTTAAGTTTCTAGCCGGTTTCCAGCATACAAATTTCAAATTGTCAAAATTTTTAAAAATTAAATTCAAAATCCCTATAGATTTATAAAAAACAAATTGGAATTATATTTTTTTAATACATATTATTTATTTATTTTTTTTTTGCAATAATTTGTCCATAGCATTTATATTTTAAATATATATATTATTTGTTTTTATTTTTAATTGTTTATGTTTTAAAACAGGTTTAATGTTTGAAAATTTAATTAAAATTTTATTATCTTTTATTAATTTTTATTTCTTTTTTTCACAATTAATATTCCGTCGGTATTTATATGCTGCAATTTTTTATGGATTTATATGAGGTTTTAAACTTCATTGTCGTTTTTAAATAATTGTTTAATTGTAATTGTATATAAATGTACGTAGGTAATTTTTGTCTTTTTTATTAAAGAATTTATTTTGAAATTTTAATCTTTTTCGTAACACAAATTATTTTTTTTATACAAATAATAGGCCATATGAAATGCAACAAGTTATATGGTATAAGGACATAGAAGAATTGAACAAATATTTTAAGGACTTTTAAATTATTGATGGAGCATGTGTGTTTATTTTCTTTATATTTTTTTGTTAATAATAATACATGTTTATGGAAATTTAAAAAAAAAAATTATTGAAGAATTTGATATTATTTATTTTGTTTTTTTTTTAATTTTTTTATAACTTTTCCATAGGTTTTTTGGTCTCAATTGAATTTTTCCCTTAACACACTTTGAAGTCACATGTTTTTTAATTATTGCATGCTTATGTTATTTCTTTATGTCATCTCCATATATATTTACGTCTTTTTCTAATGCATTTACGTTAACTATGCGCAACGATAAAATTGCCTACTGTTTTATTTTTGTTTTTCTTACATCCGCTTTGTTAAACGTACGCGCGATGTCTAATAATGGTAAATATTTTGGCCCTCGATGTTGGGTCAATTTACCATAATAGCTATTTGTTATTGTTGTAATCAAACCTCGAGTCCAACAAACAACAAACTTTGGAAAAAGGGTATGACGTAGTAAATGCGCCAACTCTGTAACAACCTTTGAGTTGAAATACACGAACTTGCTCTTTCTATTATGTTAAACAATGTAGCATTACCGTTAATTTTGACAATTCATGAATTTCCTGGTTTGACATTAGAATCGATACCGTTAAAGAGGAGAACTCTTGGTTTGCAGATGCTCTTTTTTAATGCATGCAGTGTTAAGGATTTTTACAACTCTTTAAATGACTGTTACCGTTTGCGTTTTATTTTATTAAAAACTCTATTTATTTTTAATAATTGTTTTATTATAACATAAATTACAAACAAAAACACACTTTTTGTTTTCACGGCGGCATTTAGATAAATTTTACAAAAAAGAACCGCTTTGTATATGTTCTCACTTCGTTTTAAAGGCTATGGGGAAACTAAAACAAAATTAATTTTATTATTCTCATAGCAAATATAAGCCAGAAAAAATCTCTGTGATTTAGATTTTCTCTCTTTAATAATGCAAAAGCTCTTAATAAATAGCGTGCTATAGCTATAAAAAAGTCAATAAGATATAAAATAGCTAAACTCTTAAATAAACAAAAAACCAAAATAAAATCTTATTTGAAATACCCATTTAAAAAATTACGCTCTTAGATATTATTGCTCTTTTACACACACGTGTAAAAACCTAAACTCGTTTAACATTAATAAGCTCTCTCCATAGATACAATACTCTTTTCATATGACTTAGATATTTAATTACCGCTCTTTATAAATTTCAACAGTAAAGAACAAAGCCATAGAAACCAATCTCTTTTGAGCAGAATTTCCTATTTGTAACTCTGAAACTGACAATGGATATCATTACTCTTTTCAATTTGGCTAGCACTTTATTTACCCCTCTTTATACAACAGTAAGCAACAAAGCCAACGAAACCAACCTCTTTTGAGCAGAATTTCTTAATTCTAACCCTGAATGAGACCAAGGAAATATATACTCTTTTTTGAATACCCCTCTTTATAAATTGCAACGGTTAGCAATAACACATAGAAATCTATCTCTTTCAACTGATTTTCTTATTTCTAACTCACCATAAGTCATAATTCTCTTTATTATAATCTAGCTACCCCTCTTGTTCTATGCATTAACCTTAGGCAAGCAACAAGCCATAGAAATTGAAACTCATTTCCACACCAATTTTCCCATTCTTCTCTTACAAGGCGAAATAAGGCATATCTCTTTTATATTACTCTTGTCACTCTTTAGTTACCCCTTGTTAGTTGGTATTATGCTAGCCTCTGTGTTAACTTGATATTAAATGTGTTTCTTCTCTCAATTCATTCCGTTCTATTATCAGACCTTTCTCTCTCTCTCTCTCTTTCGGCCTCTTTTTCTGTGCTCCTTATATTTGTATTGGTTATTGCTTTAGCTTCTGTATGTGTTAAATGTTTTGATGGGCCATTGACGAACTGCTGCTGCTGTGTATTAACAATTTGATGCTCATTTAATTTATCAATCTACCTTCAAAAAAGGGGGAACGACAAGGAAAGGTAGCTAAAGATTATAATGACATCTCTTTTCCACTTTAACAAAATGATGGATTGGTATTATAATTTGAAGATAAAAAAGAATAAATGAAGTCTTTGTAGCCAAGGGTAGGCCCCCTTCAAAATAGAGAACAATATACAGACATCTTTTTTTTTGTATCCATCAATCAAAAATGTTGACCGTACCACCCACTTCCTCAGAGAATAAAATTAAAATTCAAAAAAGAAAAACAAAAACAAAAACAAAGAAAATTGATGTCTAACTACAGAAATCTCTATTTGTTTGTTCATACAAAAAAAAAATGAACTCTTTCTGCCTTTGCTTATATGTATGTATCTTAGCTCATTGCTGTGTGCAAGAACGTTGTGTCTGACTGTCGCTTGTTCATTTTATTCCATCATGCAATTAAGATTTATGACAGTTCGACACAGTAGCCCCAACAAAAACCAGTAGAAATAATAAAGGCCACAAAAAAAACGAATGCAGTCTCCGTAGCAGTTTGTTGGCTGGCAGTTCGCTGTTGATTACCCTGACGCAAAACTAAATCGCTTGCGCTCTTCATACTTTGAAATTTTCTATCTCTTTTAGATGTGAGAAATATATTCCCTCTCTCGCATTCACTCTTTTGCTCTCAGTTGACTGTTTGCAAGAAATACAGCAACAACAAGACAATCAAACAAAGTTAAACTCATTCATATTGTCATCCATACAAACTACACACACACATATGTAACGACAACATATCTCGCATTGTATAGTTTTTGATTTGGTTGCTTTTGTAAATACAAATGACAACAAAAAAAGGTAGAAGAAGAGCAAACAGTTACGGCACCCATGTCTCCTCGGGTTGCTTGGCCTTATTGAGTTCGTAAAGTGTGTGTCTCCTTTTCCGTTCTGTTACAAGGAAACACTCACACAAGTGTTCAAACCATAAGCCCTAGCAGTGGGTTTTAACAGTAGAGCATTGTATTCGATACAGGCAACATGTGGTGGTGGTGAATGGTCTCTCAAATTCAATAAATGCGTATATCAACTGTATGGTTCATATGTGAAATTAACGAACAATTACAAACATATTTAGTGCAACGATTTAATTCTTTTTAACTAAACAATCGTCAATTATTTTCAAAAAAAATATATATTCATAATGTTTGAGGAAAATGTAAATATATCTCCTCCATATGTGATGTAGAATTTGGAAATTTTTTGTTTAGGCAAATTGGGCAAGTTCCCATCATTTCGGTGAACTCGCCACAGTTGAGGGAGAAAATATGCAACAGGGAAGTAATTGGTATAATCAAATAGCTTGAGATGTTGTATTTTGGAGTATCTAGTAAAAAAAAATCCTGAAAGGTGGTTTGTGATACAAAAAAAAAAATGTGGATAGATTTGCTTTTTCTCCAATTTCGAATACTTTACATTGTTTAAGCATTTATATCTTGAATGTTTTTGTATCCAAATTGTTTTTATAAGTTTCCATTCTTTTTGTCATCGAAAGAATTTTCATTATGATATAATTTCAACTAATTTTTACAATATGTCAAATTTATTAAGAGCTTTATGACACTAAGGGTCGTTTTCTCAATGTCTTGTGATTATTTATCGTATCGATAAAACAGTTGATCCCAATCGGAGGATGAGAAACTGGCCATAAGCCACAAGCATTATTAAAAATTCGACTGAAATGGTTGCGGTGAAAACTAAACATTCTAACTACGTTATTAAACTAATTAAAAAAAATTTACTTATGTTTATTAAAATAAATTATTTTGTTTTAGATATTTTTTAATTTTTTTTTTTTAACAAAAAAATAAAAGTTTTGTTTTTGTTATTTTTGGTTTTTTCTTCAGTTATTATTATTATATTCGATTTCAGCTTAAAACAATGCGTTGACTAAATTAACAGGTTGGCTGATAAGTCCCCGGTCTGGCACATAGATGGCGTCGCTAGTATTAAATGCATATTATTTTTATATAGTACCAACCTTCAAATGATTCGCGTCAAAATTTGACGTCTGTAAGTCAATTAGTTTGTGAGATAGAGCGTCTTTTGTGAATCAACTTTTGTTATTGTAAAAAAATGGAAAAAAAAAGGAATTTCGTGTTTTGATAAAATACTGTTTTCTGAAGGGCAAAAATACGGTGGTAGCAAAAACTTGGCTTGATAATGAGTTTCCGGACTCTGCCCCAGGGACATCAACAATAATTGATTGGTATGCAAAATTCAAGCGTGGTATGCAAAATTCAACGCCCTAAAGAGGTGGTTACCGACGAAAACATAAAAAAATCCGCAAAATGATTTTGAATGACCGTAAAATGAAGTTGATCGAGATAGCAGAGATATCGTAGGAACGTATTGGTCATATTATTCATCAATATTTAGATATGGGGAAGCTCTGTGCAAAATGGGTGCCGCGCGAGCTGACATTTGACCAAAAACAACAACGTGTTGATGATTCTGAACGGTGTTCGCAGCCGTTAACCGTAATACACCCGAGTTTTTTCCGTCGATATGTGACAATGGATGAAACATGGCTCCATCACTACACTCCTGAGTCCAATCGACAGTCGGACAGCGACCGGTGAACCGTCTCCGAAGCGTGGAAAGACTCAAAAGTCCGCTGGCAAAGTAATGGCCTCTGTTTTTTGGGGTGCGCATGGAATAATAAGTGTTGTTCCACCAAGACAACGCACCGTGCCACAAGTCATTGGCAAAAATTGGGCTTCGAATTGCTTCCCCACCCACCGTATTCTCCAGATCTGGCCCCCAGCGACTTTTTCTTGTTCTCAGACCTCAAAAGGATGCCCGCATGGGAAAAATTTGGCTGCAAAATTTGGCCGGGGACTTATCAGCCAACTTTTTACACCCAAAAGTTCGGCCAGGCCGAATCTTATGTACCCTCCACCATGGATTCCGTAGAAACTTCTACTCAAGACGAATGACTTGGGTTGTGGCAATCATCTGAAAACTTTAACATCAAACATCATCTTCTAAATTGTAAGTTAGTCCATGCGGTATATATAGTAGACAAAAGAAAGGTCGATTAAATTCGTATATATTCAGTTTTTGACCGGTATATATAGGGAAGAAATAATTGAAATATGGTGGTCGCTTTATATTATATGGGGCTATATACAATTATGAACACGAGTCTACCAAAAATGGCTGATTTTTTACTCTTTGGTAGATTTGTAGAATTCTTGATGTTTTAGAAGATTTTGCAAAATATTTCTCACCAACTATGAAATGTTTCATAAGTTTTCTATAGAAATAACATTTTGACAAAATTTTTTATTGTTTTTTATAGAAATAAATTTTTGCCAAAATTTTGTATAGAAATTATATTATGACAAAATTTCCTAAAGAGATAAAATGTTGACACAATTTTCTATAGAAATAAAATTTTAACAAAATTTTCGATAGAAATATAAAATTTTGACAAAATTAACTACACACAAAGAAAATTTCATTAAAATTGAGCCAACGAAAAAGTTTCATTGATATAACGAAAAATTTTCATTAATACATTGAAATAAATCGTTAATAGTACGAAACGTTACGTTGATTAACAGAAAATACGTTATAAGAACGAAAAATTTCATTGTATTAACTAATTTGTTTCATTGGCTCACTTTTAATGAAACATTTCGTTAATATAACGAAACTTTTTCTATTTCTATCAGTGTATGGCAATAAAATTTGGTAGATTATTTTTGGCTCGAGTGACAATCGCGATTTTTCTGTTATTGGGGATTTGGGTTTATGTTGGGGGTTAATTATTATATAGATCGATACGGAGCAATTTTGGCATGGTTGTTATCGGCCATACACTAGCGACAAGTACCAAATTTCAACCGAATCGGATGAATTTTGCTCCTTCAAGAGGTTCCGGAGGTCAAATTTGGGGATCGGTTTATATGGGGGCTATATATAATTATGAACCGATTAGGACAAATTTTTACATGGCTGTTAGAGACTATACGCCAACATCATGTACCAAATTTAAACCGGATCGGATGAATTTTGCTCCTCCAAGAGCCTCCGGAGTTCAAATCGGGGGATCGGTTTATATGGAGGCTATATATAATTATGAACCGATGTGGACCAATTTTTGCATGGTTGTTAGAGACCATACACCAACATCATGTATCAAATTTCAGCCGGATCGGATGAAATTTGCTCCTCTTTGAAGCTCCGCAAGGCAAATCTGGGGATCGGTTTATATGGGGGCTATATATAATTATAGACCGATGAGAACCAATTTTTCCATGGTTGTGAGAGACAATATACCAACACCATGTACCAAATTTAAACCGGTTCGGATGAATTTTGCTCCTCCAAGAGGTTCCGAAGGTCAAATCTGGGGATCGGTTTATATGGGGGCTATATATAATTATGGACCGATGTGGACCAATTTTTTCATGGTGATGTATGACCATATACTAACACCATGTAACAAATTTCAGCCGTATCGGATGAAATTTGCTTCTCTTAGAGGCTCCGCAAGCCAAATCTGGGGGGGGGGGGGGGTACGTTTATTTGTGGGCTATACGTAAAAGTGAACCGATATGGCCCATTTACAATACCATCCGACCTACATCAATAACAACTACTTGTGCCAAGTTTCAAGTCGATAGCTTGTTTCGTTCGGAAGTTAGCGTGATTTCAACAGACGGACGGACGGACGGGCATGCTTAGATCGACTCAGAATTTCACCACGACCCAGAATATATATATATATATATATATATATATATATTTTATGGGGTCTTAGAGCAATATTTCGAAGTGTTACAAACGGAATGACAAAGTTAATATACCCCCAATCCTATGGTGGAGGGTATAAAAATAGAGTCTCTGCAGGATGCGAACCCGGATCTCAAGATATGATTTTAATTACTGGTATTAATAAAAGGAATCACTTTTGGTATACACAGGTAAGTTATTATCGCTAAATCCCAGGTAATACTACAAGTAGTAAGTTTTTGATTACCGGTATAACTGGAAGAATCACTAGTGCTTACCCAGTTTTTGCTGGGTTGGAGCCTCCTAGAAGATCAAGTTTCATTCGATTCATTGGAAATGTGGTATGTGAAATCCGCCTGTGTGCGATGTCTGCAATATTTAAACCTTGTATGATTCAATATATTCAGTAGGGACCCCGATATATATAAACAGTAGGGACCCACTGTTTATATATATCGAACCTTATAAAATTTTGACAAACTTTTATATGGAAATAAAATTTTGACAAAATTTTCTATAGCAATACAATTTTGACAAGATTTTCCATAGAAATAAAATTTACAAATTTTTCTATGGAAATAAAATTTTGTCAAAATTTGATACAAAAAAATTTTTGAGGAAATTTTCTATAGAAATAAAAGTTTGAGAAAATTTTCTATAGAAATAAAATTTTGACAAAACATTCTATAGAATTAAATTTTGAAAAATATTTTCTGTAGAAATAAAATTTTGACAAAATTTTCTATAGAACTAAAATTTTGATAAAGTTTTCCATAGAAATAAAATTTTGACAAAATTTTCTATAGAAATAAAATGTACAAATTTTTCTATATAAATAAAATATACAAATTTTTCTATGGAAATAAAATTTTTACAAAATTTGCTACAGAAAAAAAATTTTGAATACATTTTTTATAGAAATAAAATTTTGACAAAATTTTCTCAAAATAGAAATAAAATTTTGACAAAACTTTCTATAGAATTAAATTTTGAAAAATATTTTCTGTAGAAATAAAATTTTGGCCGCATTTTCTATAAAAATAAAATTTTGACAAAGTTTTCTATAGAAATAAAATTTTGACAAAATTTTCCATAGACATAAAATTTTTACAAAATTTTCTATACAATTAAAATTTTTGACAACATTTTCTGTAGAAATAAAAATTTTCTATGGAATTTTGACAAAATTTTCTATAGAAATAAAATTTTGATAAAGTTTTCCATAGAAATAAAATTTTGACAAAATTTTCTATAGAAATAAAATGTACAAATTTTTCTATAGAAATAAAATGTACAAATTTTTCTATGGAAATAAAATTTTGACAAAATTTGCTACAGAAAAAAAATTTTTGAATACATTTTTTATAGAAATAAAATTTTGACAAAATTTTCTCAAAATAGAAATAAAATTTTGACAAAACTTTCTATAGAATTAAATTTTGAAAAATATTTTCTGTAGAAATAAAATTTTGGCCACATTTTCTATAGAAATAAAATTTTGACAAAATTTTCTATAGAAATAAAATTTTGACAAAATTTTTCATAGACATAACATTTTTACAAAATTTTCTATACAATTAAAATTTTTGACAAAATTTTCTGTAGAAATAAAATTTTTCTATGGAAATAAGATATGGGTATAAACTTTTGACAAATTTTTCTATAGAAATAAAATTTTGAAAAAAAATTCTATAGAAATAAATTTTGAGAAAATCTATGGAAATAAAATTTTGAGAATATTTTTTATAGAATTACAATTTTGAGAAACACTTCTTAAGAAATTGTCGCTGAGAGGGTCATTCATTTATTCGAAGAAACAACGTTTTTATATACTAACCCCTAAAGTCACACCAAAACCTTTATAATAAGACTATTTTTAATTTCGTAGATTTGTGGTAAAATTTTCTTCAAAGTTTGATAGATTATATTTGGCACGATTAGCGTGTAGACCCAATTTTACTAATTAAAAAATCAACTCATGATGTTAGACTGTGTAGAAGCTTTTGCACAAAGACAATACACTTTAGAAAATGGGAAATTGGCTTGCCTCATACTAAATGTTGCATTGACGGCGCTAGGTCCATACATGTTTGTAATTATATCCTTCACCACTACTGTGGTACAGGGTATAATAAGTTTGTGCATTTGTATGTAACGCCAAGAAGGAGTAATCATAGACCAACCTTTTAGTATACGGATCGACTTAGAATTAAATTCTGAGTCGATTTAGCGATGTCCGTCTGTCTGTCTGTCCGTCTGTCTGTCCATCTGTCTGTCCGTCTGTCTGTCCGTCTGTCTGTCTGTCTGTTGATGTATTTTTGTGTGCAAAGTACAGCTCGCAGTTTTAGTCCGATTGTCCTAAAATTTGGTATAGGGTCCTGTTTCGGCTCAAAGACGATCCCTATTGATTTTGGAAAAAATCGGTTCAGATTTAGATATAGCTGCCATATATATTTTTCACCGATCTGGTCATAATTGGCGTGTATATCAACCAATCTTCCTCAAATTCCGTACATCCGAATATTTTATGAGTCTCGAAAAACTTGCAAAATATCAGCAAAATCGGTTCAGATTTAGATATAGCTCCCATATATAGCTTTCGCCCGATTTACACTCATTTGCCCACAGAGGCCAATTTTTTGCTCCGATTTAGTTGAAATTTTGCATAGGGAGTAGAATTAGCGTTGTAACTATGCGTGCCAAATTTGCTTGAAATCGGTTCAGATTTGGATATATCTCCCATATAAAGCTTTCGCCCGATTTATACTCATATGACCACAGAGGCCAATTTTTAACTCCGATTTATTTGAAATTTTGCACAGGGAGTAGAATTAGCATTGTAGTCATGCGTGTTAAATTTGGTTGAAATCGGTTCAGATTTAGATATATCTCCCATATATAGCTTACGCCCGATTTACACTCATTTGACCACAGAGGCCAATTTTTAACTCCGATTTAGTTGATATTTTGCCCAGGGAGTAGAATTAGCATTGTAACTATGCGTGCCAAATTTGTTTGAAATCGGTTCAGATTTGGATATATCTCCCATATATAGCTTTCGCCCGATTTACACTCATATGACCACAGAGGCCAATTTTTTGCTCCGATTTAGTTGAAATTTTGCACAGGGAGTAGAATTTGCATTGTAACTATGCATGCCAAATTTGGTTGAAATCGGTTCAGATTTAGATATAGCTCTCATATATATGTTTTTCTGATTTCGACAAAAATGGTCAAAATACCAACATTTTCCTTGTAAAATCGCCACTGCTTAGTCCAAAAGTTGTAAAAATGACTCTAATTTTCCTAAACTTCTAATACATATATATCGAGCGATAAATCATAAATAAACATTTGCGAAGTTCCCTTAAAATTGCTTCAGATTTAAATGTTTCCCATATTTTTTTGTACTAACATTGTGTTCCGCCCTAGTGCATTAGCCGACTTAAATTTTGAGTCTATAGATTTTGTAGAAGTCTATCAAATTCTGTCCAGATCGAGTGATATTTAAATGTATGTATTTGGGACAAACCTTTATATATAGCCCCCAACACATTTGACGGATGTGATATGGTATCGAAAATTTAGATTTACAAAGTGGTGCAGGGTATAATATAGTCGGCCCCGCCCGACTTTAGACTTTCCTTACTTGTTTTTTATTTGCTTTTTTTTTTTAATGAAAAACTTAATTTTTTGAATTGAACAATGTTAAATTTTGAGCAATAAATTAAAAATTATATTTTCCCGTTCGTTCCAAGATATTTTCAACTCTTAATTTCTTTTTATTTGCATTTTAATGTGTCGAACCAAACACGTACACGACAAGTAGGGACCTAGAGTCGTCAATGGTTTGATGTTCTCAGCAGCCAATTCCCGATCTTCTAAAATATATTGTTTTTGCTTTTGCATCACCTTTGTAATAAATCTGTTAATTATTTGTTTCTAATTTAGTTTTATTTTTACAATATGCTTCATCGAAATTATTTCAAAATTATACATTTTAGTTTATTGTTATCAAGCAATAATCATTTATGGGCCAAATAATGTGAGCCACTCAATTTGATTTGTTTCGAATGATTTCCTGAATTTAATTTGAATTATTTTCATTATTTATTAGTTCATCATGCATCATGAGTAAAAGGGTGGTTGGTGAAAAACAGTGAAAAGAGAAAGGGATAGAGAGAGACAGAGATAAATGTGCATAATTTTGTGGGCATGCAATCATTCACAAATAATATATGGACAATATGGTTTTTATTAAATCAATTAACGTAATGTGTTTTAAAGATGATTTCCTTAAATGCTAAAATATCATTCCATTTTTGGAGAGTATATGTTTTATTGTTTCTTAAAGATGGTAGATGATTTGTAAGAGTTATATAAAATTAAAACAAAAATTAAATAAAAAAGAATAAAAAATTCTTAAAAATCAAAACCAAAGGGAAGACGTTTGATAAAATGGTTGCGATTATAAGAGGAAGGGGGTTTCTTTTTGGGGATTTTCTGTGTTAAGTATACTGGGAATAAACATAAATACAAATATTGCCTCATAAATCTTTCACTTGTTGACTCAATATTTTTTAATTGGATTTCATTTGAACGATGGAACCAGCCATCACAGCCATACAAATCCTCTGTTGATTTTTTGTTTTTTCGTTTGTAAATTTTTTCATTTGATTTGGGGGGTGAGGAATGGGCTAAAACAACATTTGCGTTTATTTAAATAAGACCAAAATAACAACGAAAAATACGCATTGATTCTTAACACTTGAATGATGTATTTGTTTGTAAAGATTTGTTTTATTTGTTGTTCTTGTGTTTGTTTGAAAATCCATTTTCCTATGGAACACTTGGCGATTGAAGCCGAACCAGCAACAGCATTACAGCCTAGGGATTAGCATCAGCAATAAAATAGCATCAACAGCATAGATGAATGATATTGTTCTGGATACAGATGCCAGCAATATTCTAGCCGGATATAAGGCATATTTTTTGTTTTTGTTTTTTTGGAGGAGGAGAATCCTCCTCTAGCCACCATCCAAGACTCGCATACGCTACAAATCAAAACATCTGTCATTCATCGGCCAATACAATGCCTATTGGAAATTTAACAAATCCTAAAAATTATTAATGAGTGATGATGAACAGTGTTTTTTTTTTGTGATTATTGTACAAGAAATAAAATCATATTGAATTATAAAATGATTTCGAAAACAAACAAAAAATCCATGCAAATCATTTAAAAATTCATCATATGTCTCGTTTACGGCAGCTGTTGTGATTGTGAAAAAGGAAGTAAGTTGTCATTATTGGTGATTTAATAAATTTCTCACCTGTTTACCTAAATATGTGTCAGGTTTATAAGTTTTAATTGTTTTTGGTTTTTTATATCCTCGGTCATAGGTGGTATAGCAACCTTGTCATTGCATTCGCAAAACATCGAAATATTGATCTTAGAACCCATAATGTACATACATTGAAACCTCTGAAAGGTGGACACAATTTAGGCGACCGTGGCCTAAATTTTGTATACCTTTAAGAGGTGTCCAGGTATGAGAGGTTAATTTTAATGTCTTAATATAGCAAACGTCCACAGACAACTGTCCATGTTTGGAGGGGGTGTCCAAGTTTGACAGGTTTCACTGTATATTCTGAGTCGTGGTAAAGTTCTCAGTCGATCTAATGATGTCAAAATTTTATTTCTATGTTATGGAAAATTTTGCCACAATTTATTTTCTATAGAAAAATTTGTCTGTTTTAATTCTATAGGAAATTTTGCCAGAATTTTATTTCTCTATACAAGTTTGTCTCAATTTTATTTCTATATAAAATTCTGTCAAAATTTTTTTGTCTATAGAAAATTTTGTCAAAATTTATTTTCTATAGAAAAATTTTTCAAAATTTAATTTCTGTAGAAAATTTTGTCAAAATTTTGTTTCTATAGAATATTTGGCAAAATTTTATTTCTATAGAAAGTTTTGTCAAAATTGTATTTTGACAAAGATTTATTTCTTTAGAAATTTTTGTCAAAATCTGTTTTCTCTAGAAATTTTTGTCATGATTTTATTTCTATAGAAAATTTTGTAAAAATTTTATTTCTTTAGAAATTTTTGTCAAAATTTGTTTTCTATAGAAACTTTTGTCAAAATTTTATTTTTGTAGAAAATTATGTCAAAATTATATTTCTCTAGAAATTTTTGTCAAAATTTTATTACCATAGAAAACTTTGTCAAAATTTTATTTTTATAAAAAATTTTGTCAAAATTTTATTTTTATAAAACATTTTGTCAAAATTTTATTTCTCTATAATTTTATCTAAATTTTATTTCTATATAATTTTGTCTAAATTTTATTTCTATAGAAAATTTTGTCAAAATTTTATTTTTGTTGAAAATTTTGTCAAAATCGTCTTTTTGTCAAAATGTTATTTCTATGGAAAGTTTTGTCACAATTTTATTTCTATAGAAAATTTTGTAAAAATTTTATTTCTTTCGAAGATTTTTTCAAATTGTTTATTTCTATAGAAACTTTTGTCAAAATATTATTTCTATAGAAGAATTTTGTCAAAATTTTATTTCTATGGAAGAATTTTGTCAAAATTTTAATTTTATAGAAAATTTTGTCAAAAATGTATTTCTATAGAAAATTTTGTCAAAATTTTATTTTTATAGAAAAATTTTATCAAAATTTTATTTCTATCAAAAATGTTGTCAAACTTTTTTATTTCTATCAAAAATGTTGTCAAACTTTTTTATTTCTATCGAAATATTTTGTCAATTTTTTTTTGTAGAAATTTTTTTTCAAACTTTTATTTCTATAGAAAAATTTTGTCAAAATTTTATATCTATAGAAAGTATTGTCAAAATTTTTATTTTATAGAAAATTTTGTCAAAAATTTATTTCTATAGAAAGTTGTGCCTGAATTTTATTTCTATATAAAATTTTGTCAAAATTTTATTTCTATAAAAAATTTTGTCAAATTTTGTAAAAACTTTATTTCTTTCGAAGATTTTTTCAAACTTTTTATTTCTATCGAAACTTTTTTCAAAATATCGTTTCTATAGAAGAATTTTGTCAAAATTTTAATTTTATAGAAAAAAATTTATTTCTATAGAAAATTTTGTCAACATTTTATTTCTATAGAAAGATTTTATCAAAATTTTATTTCTATCAAAATTTTGTCAAACTTTTTTATTTCTATCGAAATATTTTGTCAAATTTTTTTTTTCAACTTGTATTTCTATAGAAAAATTTTGTCAAAATTTTATATCTACAGAAAGTTTTGTCAAAATTTAATTGGCACAAGTAGTTTTTATTGATGTAGGTCGGATGGTATTGCGAATGGGCCATATCGGACCACTTTTACGTATAGCCCCCATATAAACCGACGCTCAGATTTGATTTGAGAGCCTCTAAGAGAAGCAAATTTCATCCGATCCGACTGAAATTTGGAACATAATGAAAGTATATGGTCTCTAACAAGCATGCAAAAATTGGTCCACATCGGTCCATAATTATATATAGCCCCCATATATACCGATCCCCCGATTTGGCTTGCGGAGCCTCTTAGAGAAGCTAAAATTTGGTACATGAAGTTAATATATGTTCTTTAACAACCATGCAAAAATTGGTCCATGTCGGTTCATAATTATATATAGCCCCCATATAAATCGATCCCCAGATTTGACCTTCGGAACCTCTTGGAGTAGCAAAATTAATCCGATTCGGTTGAAATTTGGTACAGTGCGCTAGTATATGGCCGCTAACAGCCATGCTAAAATTGGTCCATATCGGTCCATAACCGATGGCGAATCACACAAAAATTGGTCCATATCGCCAAAAATAATCTACTAAAATTTTGTCAAAATTTTATTACTATAGAAAGTTTTGTCAACATTTTATTTCAATAGAAAATTTTGTCAAAATTTTATTTCTATAGAAAATTTTGCCTGAATTTTTTTTCTATATAAAATGTGATTTCTAGAGAAAATGTTGTCAAAATTATATTTCTATATCGGTTTAAAGGCGCTCATACAAACTGATCCCCAGATTTGACCTCCGGATCCTCTTGGAAGAGAAAATTTCACCCGTCTCGCTTAAATTCCGTAATGTTTGTATATAAGTTCGGTCTGGCCGAAATTTCGACCGTATTGACTTGTTTCAAAATAATAGCTTAAGTTATATTTGCACCACCGTGGTGTAATGGTTAGCTTTCGCGCCGTGCATACACAAGGTCGTAGGTTCAAATCCTGCTTCGGCCGAACACCAAAAAGTTTTTCAGCGGTGGCTTACTCCACCTCAGTAATGCTGGTGACATTTCTGAATGTTTCAAAGCTTTTCTAAGTGGTTTCACTGCAATGTGGAACGACGTTCGGACTCGGCTATAAAAAGGAGGTCCCTTGTCATTGAGCTTAACATGGAATCTGGCAGCACTCAGTGATAAGAGAGAAGTTCACCAATGTGGTATCACAATGCACTGAAACAAGCTACGACTTGAAACTTGGCACAAGTAGTTGTTATTGGTCGGATGGTATTGCAAATGGGCCATATCGGTCTACTTTTACGCATAGCCCCCATATAAACGGACTCCTAAATTTGGCTTGCTGATCCTCTAAGAGAAGCAAATTTCATCCGATCCGGCTGAAATTTTGTACATGGTGTTAGTATATGGTCTCTAACAACCATGCAAAAATTGGTCCCCATAGGTCCATAATTATATATAGCCCCCATATAAACCGATCCCCCGATTTGGCTTGCCGAGCCTCTAAGAGAAGCAAATTTCATCCGATCTGGCTGAAATTTGGTATATGGTATCTAACAACCATACAAAAACTGGTCCACATCGGTTCATAATTATTTATAGCCCCCATATAAGCCGATCTCCAGATTTGGCTTGCGGAGCCTCTAAGAGAAGCAAATTTCGTCGGATCCGGTTGAAATTAAGTACATGGTGTCAGCATATGATCTCTAACAACTATGCAAAAATTGGTCCACATCGGTCAATAATTATATATAGCCTCCATATAAACCGATCCCCCGATTTTGCTTGCGAAGCCTCTAAGGGAAGCAAATTTCATCCGATCCGGCTGGAATTTGGTACATGGTGTTAGTATATGGTCTCTAATGACCATGCAAAAATTAGTCCACATCGGTCATAATTATATATAGCCCCCATATAAACATATCACCAGAATTCGATCCCCAATCACACAAAAATTGGTCCGTATCAAGTTCATAATTTATATGTGATAAGCGGCCCCCATATTTCAATTCTGGCTCTCTACGTACCGTGCAAAAGTCCATATCGATTCGTAATTTTTTGTAGACTTACCTATACATACCTTTTTTGTCTAATATATTCCACGTATGGACTAACTCACAATTTGGAAAACGATGTTAAGAAGTTTTAAAGTACCACAACCCAAGTAATTCGATTGTGGATGACAGTCTTTCGTAGAAGTTTCTACGCAATCCATGGTGGAGGGTACATAAGATTCGGCTTACGGCCGTAAATACTTGTTTTTGTACACTTAAAAAAAGTTGGGGAATGGTGAAGTCCATCTCCTTACCAAACTACAAAACAAGTATTGATTTTGATTTATAATTTGTTTACATATTTTTTTCCACTCTACAATCCACTGTGCACAATAGTCCAAAACGAATGATTTGCATAAATTTCATTGTTGGCATATGCATGTGGATTCCCCAAGATTTATTTGAATTTACCCGAAATTTATATGCGGCCCTGATGATGTACAAACTATCTGCTATGTGGATTTGTAACTCATACCTTCGATTAGTAGCAAATCATTTGGTGGCAGCCGGGGGTGGGTGGATGGTGATATTGTAAAAGTGCTTTATGGTGATATATTTGTGTGTCTCCCCTCCAGAGTAAGAGTGGGTGTTCGTATTTTACCCCCCACCCCTGGCTTATTGGTGATTGGAGAGCATGAATTCCAGAGAGTGTAAGCGATTATAATTAAAATCTACTAAACACATGAGGAAGTAGAGATACTCCATGATCACCCATTAATATCCAACTCATTCGTCGTAATGCCTACAACATGCATGCCCATCTTGTTGTTCCCTTTTTGTGTATGTGAATGTGTGTGTGCGTGTATTTGTGTTATGGCAGTAGGGGAAATGCCTTGGTGAGAGATTTCAATTAAAAATGGAATATTGACAGATTTATCAGGTATTAGCCGACATATATGTTTGTTAACACCACCACCAATTGATCGCCAAAATGGTTTTTTGTTTTCGATGATCCCTCTAGAAAGCTATATTGGCTTGGCTTTTGCTATTTTGGCTCCCTTCGTAGCCATTAGCAATTGGTGAGGTGTAAGAACGAACGATCGATTTATTTCACCCTGTGAGAGATGTGAGTGAATGCGTACATGTCTGGCCTGGATCCGATCACTGGCCGTGTGTCCATTCATCCATGGTGGATAAATTATGTGAGTACCAATTTATTTAAAAGCAACATGTTTAGAGACCCCATATTAAATATACTCACACTTATGTTAGTGTAGTGTTTAAGGC